>NC_073380.1:15720391-15722891 GCF_028641065.1 Leucoraja erinaceus | reverse complement strand
TCTAGATTTGTTTTCTCCTCTTATCTTTTTTTTTCTCCTCCTGTTCCTCACCTGTCCTTTTCTTCAACTCCTCCCAAGTTTTCTCACTCTGCTGTGTGTTTTTTTCCCCTCTATCCTCTTATAACCATTTTCAATGACGCCGTACAAGGGCCAATCGGTCCTTCTTTTTACATGTGCCGAACCACGTGTTGTCCCTCGGCGTCGTGTGTGTTCCCAATTCAGTCTTTCTTTGTGTGGTTCTGTGTTCTTCTCCTTTTTAGTTACGGTTTTTGAAGTTTTTTCCCTTTGTGTAAGTGTGTCAGTTGATCCTGAACGTGCCCCACCATCGGTCTCCTTGTGTGCATTGTGGTGGTCTGTTACCCCTGTGAGTTTGACAATTTCTTCTCAAGATCCCCCCCTAAACTTCTGTATTTTTAACGTGTGTTGTCGATGCGACTGTGTGCTTCTTGAACTTGTGTTGAAGGATTTGTTCTGGTGACTTCTGTGTGTAGAAACTGGATTTAAGTGGTTTGTGTCTGCAGAGTACGTAAAACTGTATGTGTGTTCATTCTGTCGGTGTTGTATGTACTGTGTGTGCTGTGTGCCAGTGAAGTTGTGTTAGCACTGTGTTGGGTGATGTCTGTGTGTCTATGTGATACGGCCAAGTGTTTTACGTGTGTATGGTGGTGCCTGTGTGGGTTGAAGCCAAAATGTACAGGCCCTTACATGTGCACCTGTACTTTGTCTTAGTCCTGCACGTGTTTCCGTGGTGTTGTTTTGATGTGTGTGTGTGTGTGTGATGTTGTGTGTGTGATGTGTGTGTGTGTGGCCTGAGCCATGTGTGTGTGTTTGTGTGAGATGTGTGTGTGGTGTGTGTGTGGTGTGTGTGTGTTTGTGTGTATCGCCTGGAGATTTGTGTGTGTGTGTGAGATTTGTGTGTGGTGAAGGTGTTTGTGTGTGTAGTGCTGGGTGTGTGCTCAGTGTCTGCATGCGGGAGTTTGTGTGTGGTCATGGATCTGTCTGTGAAAAATGAACCACCATGAAGTGTCAAAACTGAACAGTGAGTGTGGGTGTTTGTGGGTGTTATGGTTGTTTCACACTGTGCCTGAAATGTGTAGAGTGCAAGAATTTTGGTTGGCTTTGGATCCAGCTTGAATGGTATGCTAACACCGCACGAGGATTCATGAGCCTTGCACTGCATGAAGTGGTTGGAAAACTCCATTGAATTTGGTGGCCTTGCACACTGCTTTAAAGCAATTCAAGGGACCAAGTCAGGTTATTGCAGCCCACAGCAGTGAGGTAGCGCCGCGATCCAGGGCTTGAGGGACTGAGTGCCAAATCAAGACACCACAACCAGAACTCCAGAAAGCCCCCCCCACCCACCCCCACCCCACCAATACTGGAATTGGGGGAGAGTGGGATATTGCCACATCGTGAGACCAGCTCGCCCGTTGAACATGGCCCGAACAGGTCCCACTTGTCCTATGTATGATATATATATACCTCACTTCTCTCCCTGCAGACAGACAAACAGATAATCAGTGTGACAGTGGGAGGGATGGGTTAGGGAAGAGGTGTGGACTGACACCCAGACAGTACCCTCGACACAGACTGACAGCCAGACAGCCGACGAGGAGGAGAGATGTGGGAACACAATGAGAGGGAGAGACATCTAGACCATTCCCTTAATTAGATAATTGCGTTAGTATGAAACATGAAGACGGGTATCATACACCACTGAGTCCAACAGTGTGGGATGAGCCCCTGGTTGCTCGCCGCAACCATCGCGTTTCACCAACTCCACGTTCCCGTCATGTTGTTGCGAACAGGTCCTTCTGGTGCTCTACCATAGAAATGCTCGACCAGCGCTCAATGAAAGATTGTATTTCCAGTACACACACTGGAGGTGGGGATAGGAGAGAGAGTCAAGAGGGACAGACAGATTCATGGCCTTTGAGTCATATTCATAGTCGACAGGAGGTCTAGTCATGTCACAGTTCGCAGAGACACCAGTCACAGTCACAGTGTCATAATTTTTCCCACAGTCACAGTGTCACAGGATCACAATCCACCACAGAGTCACAACCTGTCACAGATTCACAGTCACAGTTGTCACAAGTCACAGTGTCACCACCCCGTGTCACCGAGTTGTCGTCATGCCAACCGAGTCACTGGTGTAACAGTGCTCGGAGAGTCAAGTGAAACAGTGTTCACAGAGCCACAGTCACCTGTTGTCACGAGTCACAGAGTCACAGGACATATCACAATTGCCACATAGTCCCAGTGCACACATATCACATGTCATCGAGACACAGACACAGTCACAGTCACAGTCACAGTGTCACAGAGTCACATTGTAAAAGAGGTCACAGTTGTCACAGAGTCACATCACAGAGTCACATCCCGACGTGTCACATTCACAGGCCCACAGAGTCCAGTCCACATCACTTGTCACAGAGACACAGTCACAGTCACAGTGTCCCACAGTCACAGTGTCACAGAGTCACAGTCCCCCATGGAA
>NC_073380.1:15643763-15716263 GCF_028641065.1 Leucoraja erinaceus | reverse complement strand
TGATGAACATGAAGATGGTATCATCAGACACGGAGTCCAACATGTGTGGGATGAGCCCCTTGGTTGCTCGCCGGACCAGCGCGTTCACCAACTCCACGTTCTCCGTCCTGTTGTGCGTCAATGCTTCTGGCTGCTGACCATAGAAATGCTCGGAGCGCTCAATGAAAGATTGTTCCAGGCACACACCTGGGGGGGGAGAGGAGAGAGAGTCAGAGGGACATAGATTCATGGCCTTTGAGTCATATTCATAGTCACAGTCATAGTCATGTCACAGTCGCAGAGACACACAGTCACAGTCACAGTGTCACATTGTCACAGTCACAGTGTCACAGGATCACAATCACAGAGTCACAGTGTCACAGAGTCACAGTCACAGTGTCACAGTCACAGTGTCACAGTGTCACAGAGTCACAGTGCCACAGAGTCACAGTGTCACAGTGCCACAGAGTCACAGTGTCACAGTGTCACAGAGTCACAGTCACAGTGTCACAGTCACAGAGTCACAGTCACAGAGTCACAGTGCCACAGAGTCACAGTGCCACAGTCACAGTGTCACAGAGACACAGTCACAGTGTCACAGTCACAGTGTCACAGTCACAGTGTCACAGAGTCACAGTCACAGAGTCACAGTGTCACAGAGTCACAGTCACAGAGTCACAGTCACAGTGTCACAGTCACAGTGCCACAGAGTCACAGTGCCACAGTCACAGTGTCACAGAGACACAGTCACAGTCACAGTGTCACAGTCACAGTGTCACAGAGTCACAGTCACAGAGTCACAGTGTCACAGAGTCACAGAGTCACAGAGTCACAGAGTCACAGTCACAGAGTCACAGTCACAGTGTCACAGTGTCACAGAGACACAGTCACAGTCACAGTGTCACAGTCACAGTCACAGTGTCACAGAGTCACAGTCACAGAGTCACAGTCACAGTGTCACCGTGTCACAGAGTCACAGTGTCACCGAGTCACAGTGTCACCGAGTCACAGTGTCACAGAGTCACAGAGTCACACTGTCACAGAGTCACACAGTCACAGTCACAGAGTCACAGAGTCACAGTCACAGAGTCACAGAGTCACAGTCACAGTGTCACAGAGTCACAGTCACAGAGTCACAGTGTCACAGAGTCACAGTGTCACAGAGTCACAGTGTCACAGTGTCACAGTGTCACAGAGTCACAGAGTCAGAGTCACAGTGTCAGTGTCACAGAGTCACAGTCACAGAGTCAGTGTCACAGAGTCACAGTCACAGTGTCACAGAGTCACAGTCACAGTGTCACAGTGTCACAGAGTCACAGTCACAGTGTCAGAGTCACAGTCACAGTCACAGTGTCACAGAGTCACAGAGTCACAGAGTCACAGTCACAGAGTCACAGAGTCACAGTGTCACAGTGTCACAGAGTCACAGAGTCAGAGTCACAGTGTCACAGTGTCACAGAGTCACAGAGTCAGAGTCACAGTGTCACAGTGTCACAGTGTCACAGAGTCACAGTCACAGAGTCACAGACAGAGTCACAGACAGAGTCACAGACAGAGTCACAGTCACAGAGTCACAGTGTCACCGAGTCACAGTGTCACAGAGTCACAGTGTCACCGAGTCACAGTGTCACCGAGTCACAGTGTCACCGAGTCGCAGTGTCACCGAGTCACAGTGTCACCGAGTCACAGTGTCACAGAGTCACAGAGTCACAGTGTCAGTGTCACAGAGTCACAGTCACAGTGTCAGTGTCACAGAGTCACAGAGTCACAGAGTCAGATTCACAGTCACAGAGTCACAGTGTCACAGTGTCACAGAGTCACAGAGTCAGAGTCACAGTGTCACAGAGTCACAGAGTCAGATTCACAGTGTCACAGTGTCACAGAGTCACAGTGTCACCGAGTCACAGTGTCACCGAGTCACAGTGTCACAGAGTCAGAGTCACAGTGTCACAGTGTCACAGAGTCACAGAGTCAGATTCACAGTGTCACAGTGTCACAGTGTCACAGAGTCACAGTCACAGAGTCACAGACAGAGTCACAGACAGAGTCACAGACAGAGTCACAGTCACAGAGTCACAGTGTCACCGAGTCACAGTGTCACAGAGTCACAGTGTCACCGAGTCACAGTGTCACCGAGTCACAGTGTCACCGAGTCGCAGTGTCACCGAGTCACAGTGTCACAGAGTCACAGTCACAGAGTCACAGTCGCAGAGTCACAGGATCACAGTCACAGTGTCACAGTCACAGAGACACAGTGTCACAGAGTCACAGTCACAGGATCACAGTCACAGAGACACAGTGTCACAGAGTCACAGTCACAGGATCACAGTCACAGAGACACAGTGTCACAGACTCACAGGGTCTCACTCACAGGGTCGCAGACTCAGTCACACAGTCACAGTTAGAGTCACAGTCACATACTCAAAGAAACACAGTCACAGACTCAAAGAAACAGTCACAGTGTCACAGTGTCACCGTGTCACAGTCACACAGTCACAGAGTCACAGTCACAGAGTCACAGTCACAGAGTCACAGTGTCAAAGTCACAGTCTCACAGTCACAGAGTCACTGTCACAGAGTCACAGTCACAGTCACAGTGTCACAGAGTCACAGTGTCACCGTGTCACAGTCACAGTGTCACAGTGTCACAGAGTCACAGTCACAGTGTCACAGTCACAGTTGCAGTGTCACAGTCACAGAGACACATTGTCACAGTGTCACAGACTCACAGGGTCAGCAGACAGTGTCACAGACTCACAGGGTCGCAGACTCACAGACTCACAGGGTCGCAGACTCAGTCACACAGTCACAGTTAGAGTCACAGTCACATACTCAAAGAAACACAGTCACAGACTCAAAGAAACAGTCACAGAGTCACAGACAGAGTCACAGACAGAGTCACAGACAGAGTCACAGACTCATAGTCATGGAGCGATAGAGCGATCGGGTCATAGAGTCATGGTCATAGGGGTGGCACAGTGGTATAGTTACGGCCTTGTAGCGCTTGCAGCACCAGAGAGCCAGGTTCGATCCTGACCACGGGTGCTGTCTGTATGGAGTTTGTACGTTCTCACATGACCACATGGGTTTTCTCCACGATCTTCGGTTTCCTCACACACTCCAAAGACGTAAGGTTTGTAGGTTAATTGGTCATAGTCGGAGCCTCAGAGCCATCGAGCCACTGTCATAGACATAGTCTTAGTCACAGAGCCATAGACATAGTGTCATAGAGCCTATGGCTCTGTATATATGACTATGATTCTGTGGCTCAATGACTCTACTGCTCAATGCCTCCATGTCCCTCTAACTATTACGATGACTATAGCTCTGTGGCTCTGTGTCTGTATAGATATGACTCTGACTCTATGACAATGACTATGACTCCAAGATACACTGGGAGCAGGGATAGAGAGGGGATGATACAGCTGGAGGGGGAGAGGGGAGGGGACTCACCCTCCCGAAAGAAGAGCTGGGACGTGGAGGTGAGAGAGTGACTGGCATTGAGGAGGAGCTTGAGGGATTGGTGAACACACTTGAAATGGTCTTTGTAGTGCAGTACACCTTCGAGGGCCACCTTCGTATGTCCTCTGGCCCCTGGAGTGAGGAGAGGGAGAGATGGTCAGCTAGACATTATTCCCCTTCCCTCCCTCCTCTCCCAAACCGCAGCTCCTTCCTCTCCCCCTCCACGTCCCTCCCACAGTGCAGCGCCCCCTCGTTCCCCCCTCCCCACAACCCACCCCCCCCCCCAGTGCAGGGCCCCCCTCCCCCCACACATCCCACAGCGCTCCCCTCCAGCAACCTCCAGCAACCTCCCGCAACCTCCCACCCCCAACCTCACGCAACCTCCTGCAACCTCCCGCAACCTCCTGCAACCTCCTTCAGCCTCCAGCAACCTCCCCCAACTTCCTGCAACCTCCTGCAACCTCCTGCAACCTCCCGCAACCTCCCGCAACCTCCTGCTGCAACCTCCTGCAACCTACTGCAACCTCCCGCAATCTCCCGCAACCTCCCGCAACCTCCCGCAACCTCCCGCAACCTCCTGCAACCTACTGCAACCTCCCGCAACCTCCCGCAACCTCCCGCAACCTCCCGCAACCTCCCACAGCCTCCCAACCCTGTCCCGTGAGCACTTGCCATGCTCGATAAATTGCAACCTTCGACGGAAGCGACTCTGTGACCACCTGAAGACTCTGAAACGACCCCGTGAACCCTCAACGACCCCAGAAATGATTCCCCACCAGGAAACGGCCCTGCGACTCCCCGCTGATGACCCGGTGACGCTATAACGACCCCAGAAACAAACCCTTGATCCTCTCTCTGACAACCCCTGGAAATGATGCCGTGATCCCCTAATGACCTGGAAATGATCCCTGTGATCCTCTGACAACCTAGGGAACGACACCTTTGACCCCAAAAACTGCCACGTGACCCCTAATGACCTGAAATGGCCCCGTGAAGTTGAGGTCCCAGGGAACTACCTCTTTGACTCTGGACACGACCCCATGACCCTCACGACCTCCTGACACCCAGGGAAATGATTTATTTGACCCGTGACACCCTGGAAACGACCCCAGTGACCTTCGAATACCCAGGAAACGACCCTTGTGACACTGATGACCATGGAAATGACCCCGTGACCTTCTGATGAACCGGAAACGCCCCCTTTGACCTTAGACAACATGGAAACTACTCTGTGACCCTCTAACAGCTGGGAAATTACCTCCCGTGATCCCCTGAAGAATCAGAAATGGCCCCGTGACCCATGACAACATAGAAATGACCACTATGACCTCCTGACGACCTGGAAACAACACCCATGACCTTCTCATGCCCCAGAAATAATCTCCCGTGTACCTTTGACGACCGCTTGACATGTTGGAAATGACCCATTTGAACTCCCATCCCCATGAGAACAACCCCATGACCGTCAATAGACAATAGGAGCATTCGGCCCTTCGAGCCAGCACCACCATTCACTGTCATCATGGCTGATCATCCCCAATCAGTATCCCGTTCCTGCCTTCGCCCCATATCCCCTGACTCCACTATCTTTAAGAGCCCTATCTAGCTCTCTCTTGAAAGCATCCAGAGAACCTGCCTCCACCGCCCTCTGAGGCAGAGAATTCCACAGACTCACCACTCTCTGTGAGAAAAAGTGTTTCCTCGTCTCCGTTCTAAATGGCTTACTCCTTGTTCTTAAACTGTGGCCCCTGGTTCTGGACTCCCCCAACATCGAGAACATGTTTCCTACAACTATCATGTGCAAACCCTTAATAATCTTATATGTTTCAATAAGATCAACTCTCATCCTTCTAAACTCCAGAGTATACAAGCCCAACCGCTCCATTCTCTCAGCATATGACAGTCCCGCCATCCCGCTCCTTGTAAACCTACGCTGCACTCCCTCAATAGCAAGAATGTCCTTCCTCAAATTAGGGGACCAAAACTGCACACAATACTCCAGGTGTACAACTACAGATAGACCTGTTTGCTCTTATATTCGACTGCTCTTATAAAGTCCAACATGCCATTCTCTTTCTTCATTGCCTGTTGTACCTGCATGCTTACTTTCATAGACTGATGAACAAGGACCCCCAGATCCCGTTGTACTTCCCCTTTTCCCAACTTGACACCATTTAGATAGTAATCTGCCTTCCTGTTTTTGCTACCAAAGTGGTAACCTCACATTTATCCGCGTAAAACGTCATCTGCCATGCATCTGCCCACTTCCCCAACCTGTCCAAGTCACCCTGCATTCTCATAGCATCCTCCTCACAGTTCACACTGCCACCCAGCTTTGTGTCATCTGCAAATTTGCTAATGTTACTTTGAATCCCTTCATCCAAATCATTGATGCATATTGTAAATAGCTGCGGTCCCAGCACCGAGCCTTGCAGTACTCCACTAGTCACTACCTGCCATTCTGAAAGGGACCCGTTAATCCCTACTCTTTGTTTCCTGTCTGCCAACCACTTCTCTATCCATGTCAGTACTCTACCCCCAATACCATGTGCCCTAATTTTGCCCACTAATCTCCTATGTGGGGCCTTATCAAATGCTTTCTGAATGCACTGGCTCTCCCTTGTCCATTTTCCTAGTTACATCTTCAAAAAATTCCAGAAGATTAGTCAAGCATGAATTCCCCTTCGTAAATCCATGCTGACTTGGACCGATCCTGTTTTTGCTATCCAAATGTGCGGCTATTTCATCTTTTATAATTGACTCCAGCATCTTCACCACCACCGATGTCAGGCTAACTGGTCTATAATTCCCCGTTTTCTCTCTCCCGCATTTCTTAAAAAGTGGGATAACATTAGCTACCCTCCAATCCACAGGAACTGATCCTGAGTCTACAGAACATTGGAAAATTATCACCAATGCATCCATGATTTCTAGAGCCACTTCCTTAAGTACCCTGGGATGCAGACCATCAGGTCCTGGGGATTTATCATCCTTCAGTCCCATCAGTCTACCCAACACCATTTCCTGCCTAATGTGAATTTCCTTCAGTTCCTCCGTCACCCCAGATCCTATGGCCACTACTGTATGAGGAAGATTGTTTGTGTCCTCCTTAGTGAAGAGAGATCCAAAGTACCTGTTCAACTCTTCTGTAATTTCCTTGTTCCCCATAATAAATTCACCTTTTTCGGTCTTCAAGGGTCCAACTTTGGTCTTAACTAATTCTTTCCTCTTCCCATACCTAAAGAAGGTTCACAACTTCCTGATGCCCCCGGAAATTATCCCTTTAACCCTTGATACCCTGGAAATGGCCTCGGTGACCCTCTAGCAACCCGGAAACCAACCCCCTGACCTTCTCACAATCCTGAAACGACTGCATGACCCTCCTGACTTCCTGACACCTACAAAAATGACCTTGTGATCACCGACGACCCGGAATCGACTCCCTAATGCCACAGAAAAGACCCTACGGGGCTCACCGAGCAGGAGATGGGTGAGAATGGAGGCGAGACTGAAGGGCGAGAAGACCACATTGCCCCTGGGAATCTGGCGGGACACGGCGGCAAAGGAATCGGCTGCAAAATGTGCCAGGGAGGCGCGCAACACCTCCAGCGATGCCTCCTCCTCTACGGAACCCGAGCAACTTTTCCAGGGATCAGAATAGAAGGAACATGCCGCATTCCGGGTCATTGGGCAAGCAATGGGCCCGGGCCGTGAGCCCGCCCTGTCCTGAAGGCCCTCGATCCTCCTGCGTTCCTCACGTGAAGGCTCGGCAATAAAACCTAGGTCAGGGCTTTGTTCCCGGCCTGGTTCAGCCTACACGGAAAAAAAAGAGAGAGGGGGAGAGAAGGAGCGGTAGAGAGAGAAGGGGGGAGCAAGGGAGGTGAGAGAGGGGGAGAGAAGGAGCGGTAGAGAGAGAGAGAGAGGGGGAGAGAAGGAGCGGTAGAGAGAGAGGGGGGAGCAAGGGAGGAGAGAGAGGGGGAGAGAAGGAGCAGTAGAGAGAGGGGGGGGGCAAGCAAGGGAGGAGAGAGAGGGGGAGCAAGGGGGGAACAGAGAATAGGAGAGATAAAGGGGGTAGAGATGGAGGGTAGGACAGAGGGGAAGAGCGGAGAGAGAGAGAGAGGGGGGGAGTGAGAGGGGTTTGAGAGCAGCAGAGAGAGTGGGGGGAGAGGGGCAGAGGGAGGGAGAGGGAGAGAGAGAGAGAGTCAGGGAGAGAAAGGGCAGAGAAAGGGAGAGAGAGAGAACGTGAGAGGGGGGGGAGAGGCGAGGGAGAGAGTTGGGATAGAGGAGAGATAGGGGGAGCGAGAGGGGGAATAGGGAGGAGGAGCGAGAGGAGGAAGGGAGAGTGAGGAGGGAGAATGGGGGGAGAGAGGAGAAGCGAGAATGGGGAGAGTGAGAGGGGAAGACAGAGAGTGGGGTAGACATAGAGGGGAAGAGAGAGATGGAGAAAGGGTGAGAGAAAGGAAGGGAGAGAGGGGGAAAGAGGGGTTGTGAGTCCCAGCTGGAGAACATATGGTGGGCCAAAGGGCCTGTTTTGCGCTGTTTCTCTGAACTAAACTGTCTCTCTTATATGGTCGCTGTCTCTCTCCTTCTCACTGTGTTTATCACTCCTTCTGTCACCATTTCTCTGCCACACTCTATATCTCCCTCTCTCTCAATATCTCTCTTCTCCCTTTCTCTACCCTCTGCCCCCTCTCTCCCCATTCCCTCTCCCATCTCCCCTCTCTTTCACACTCTCTCTCCCCTCCCTCACCCCTCCCTCTCTCTCTTTCTCTCTTACCCTCCTCATCCCTCCTAATACCTCCTAATTAGCCCTAATACTTAATCAATGAAACTAAAGTAATGTAAGTGTAGATTGGCTATTTCATACTAGCCAATTATAGTGTTTGTTAGTAGTGACTTCACCCACTATGTACTTCATATTATCAAGAGTCTGCTTACGCGAGTTAGAATGAATAGCAGCTCGGAGATGTGATGAGTGCAGATCCTTGCTGTATGTAGATTTAATAAATATCTGTTGTATTTTGATGTGTGTTCGAGTCGACTCATTACAGCAAATTAAACTATCTCTCTCCCCCTCTCCCTCTCCCTGTCTCTCCCCAGTCTCTCTCTCCCCCCCCCTCTCTCTCTCTCCCCCCTTCTCTCTCCCCTTTTCTCCCTCTCCCTCGCCCCCCCCTCTCTCCCCTTCTCCTGCCTCTCTCTCCTGCTTCTCTCTCTCTCTATCCCCTCTCTCCCCACTCCCACTACTCCTCTCTCCCCAGTATCTCTCTCTTCCTCTCTCTCCATCCATCTCTCACTCTCTCTCTCCCCCTCTCTCTCTCCCCCTCTCTCCCCCTCGCTCTCTCCCCAGACTCTCTCTACCCCCTCTCTCTCACCTCACTCTCTCTCCTCTCGTTTGCTCGATGTAGATATACATACCAGGCAGAAGCTTTCGATCAAGATCAAGATAACCAGGATGGGAATATTCACACAAATCTTCATCGTAAAATTCAGGAAGAAGCAGATTAAAGAGAAATCAGTTGTTGTTTCTGTAAATAAAATCGAGAGAGGAGGGAAAAGATTATACCCAGTGTGGGCATCGAGCTATCCCGGGACAGGGTCCAACACACACAATACGAAGCTCCCTCCACATTGCCCTGACTCTGTGTGTGTGAGAGAGATCGAGGATTAATATATTAGAGTGAGCTGTTTCTATATCTCTGTGTATGTGTGAAATCCAGGGTTTATATATTAGAACAAGCTGTGTATGGCTGTCCCTGCGTGTGTGTGACATTGAGTGTTTAAACATTAGAGCAAGCTGTTTATAACTTTCCCTGTGTGTGTGTGTGTCTACGTATCCACTTTGTAACCAGTGTGGGCATCCAGCGCTCCCAGGGCAAGGTCTGACACACACACAGAGTAAAACTCTAACCCCTCTCTCCTCCGCCCCTTCCCCCTCTCTCTCTCACCGCTCTCTCTTCCCCCCTCTCACTCTCTCGCCCCCTCTCTCCCATCCCCTCTCATGCTCCACATTTCTCTCTGCCCCCTCTCCCCCCACCTCTCTCTCTCTCCCCCCCCATTTCTCTACCACTCTCTCTACACGTGCACTCACCTGAAACTACTCCGTTAGACTGATAACCCTCTCCCGAATTTACAAATCAAAGTCCAGGATGGGTATCAAGATTTGGCGAGAGGTAAATGTTTGTCTAATCGATGTTTAGCAAGATTCCCGTAAGCACATAACAAACATAACACACACACACAGACATTAATAAACAGGTCACTCTAATATATAAAACCTCGATCTCTCTCTCACACACACGCACACATAGAAATATCTAAGCACTCTAATCTCTAACCCCTCAATCTCTCTCGCTCACTCTCTCTCTCTCTCTCACACACACACGTACACGTATATACACAGAAATATATAAGCAGCTCACTCTAATATATAAGCCCTCGATCACACACAGTGAAATATATAAACAGCTCACTCTAATAGAGCCTTTGCAGAGTCCCTGCTCTCGCTATACTATCTGCCCCTCCACCTATTTTTGTATCATCTGCAAACTTGGCCACAAAGCCTTCAATCCCCTTGTCCAAATCATTGAGGTACAACGTGAAGAGTAGCAGCCCTAGAACTGATCTCTGCAGAACTCCGCTAGTCACTGGCAGCCAACCAGTAAAAGCCCTCTATATTGCCACTCTTTGCCTTCTGCCATCCAGCCAACCTGCGATCCATGCTTGTATCTGCCCTCTGATACCATGACCTCTCATCTTCTTTAGCAGCCTCACACTTGGCACTTTATCAAAGGTTTTCTGAAAATCGAGGTAAACAACATCCACTGACTCTACTTTGTCTGTCCTGCTATTTACTTCTTAAAATAATTTGACTTTGGCCTATTTATCATGAATTTCTAAGTACACTGCAACATCCTTTATAATCTCTCTGTATTACTAAAAGTCTGATCTTGAGCACTTCCTGTTGTTCTCTATATTGATTTTAGAAAAAACACTGCCACTTACGGCTGTGATTTTTGGCCATCTTACTCAGTCCCCCTCCACTGCGTAGGGCAAGAGGATTTTTCCCATCGATTAAAAATAAAAGAGTTATTAGTGTTTAAAAAATGTTGAGATTCTCTCTCCTGAAGGCCATGCCCCTTCCGGAGGGACTATAAAACCCGGAAGTGTTGAGTGCCTCAGTCAGTCTCTGCAAGATGGAGGAGCGAGTGGGTCACGTCTCTCAGTCTGAGCTGTGAATAACACTGAACACATGTCTACTAAACTGTGAGTGGTTTTACTGACCTGTCAGTGTCCTTAATGTGGTTTGAAAATATAGTTTGGAAATGCTAAAGCTGTGTTGCCTTTGGTTTGGAAATGCTAAAGCTGTGTTGCCTTTGTTTTGGAAATGCTAAAGCTGTGTTGCCTAATTAATGTTGCCTTGTCTAATTAAAGTTGCCTTGACTAATTAAAGTTGCCTTCCCTAATTAAAGTTGCCTTGCCTTCTATATTATTAAAAGTCTAATCTTGACCACTTCCTGTTTGCGCTTTATATTGATTTTAGGAACAACGCTACCTCGTACGGTTGTGATTTTTGGCCATCTTACTCCGAGCCCCCCTCTGCTCATCAGGTGCAGATGATTTTTCCGATAGATGAAAAATAAAAGAGTTATAAGTATTTTTAAAATGTTGAGATTCTCTCTCCTGTCAATCATGCCATGAAGGCCACGCCACTTCTGATGGGAGGGGGAGGGACTATAAAACCCAGAAGTGTGGTCGTGGCTCAGTCTCTGCAAGATGGAGGAGGGAGACGTCACGACTCGCTGTCTAGTGGTCTTGCAGTCTGCTTGAAATTGTATGAAACTGCACGAATTTGATGGCCTTGCACCCTGCTTGAAGTGGTAAGAAACTGCACTTGAATTTGGTGGCCTTGCACCCTGCTTGAAATGGAATTTCAAGGAATAGCCGTGTCAACTGCCAGCCCACCAGCCGTGAGTGAGTGAGCTGCCAGCACAACAGACTTGAGTGACTGAGGTGCCAGCCCAATAATCCATTCGGCCCACAATGTCCATACTAGCCCTCTGGAAACCAGTCCCCTCAGCCCACAACACCCATACTAGCGCTCCAGAACACGGTTCCCCCACTGGCCACCAATATTGGAATTGGTGGAGAGATGGAATATTGCATTGGGGGACCAGCCCTCCCGTGTGATGCTGGGACTGGGACTAAACCACAGCGATAGGTTGAGGGGGGGCTGGACCCCTAGGGTCAGGGCACTCTTCGAAACAGTCCTTCACTTTCAGCCAAAAATGTGAGGAGTGCTTGGTCCATGAAGTCACTCCTGAGCTGCGCATCTTCACAAATTTGGTAAAATTCAACCTTCGCAGCCACGTCAGTATCGCTGATGGCACCGTCTTCAACGGAAAAGGGTCGGACGATCCACTCATCACGAGAAAAGTCGTCCAGTCCGGGGAATTAACGATCGACGGCTTCACTAGTTGAAACATATAAGATTGTTAAGGGTTTGGACACGCTAGAGGCAGGAAACATGTTCCCGATGATGGGGGAGTCCAGAACCAGGGACCACAGTTTAAGAATAAGGAGTAAGCCATTTAGAACGGAGACGAGGAAACACTTTTTTTCACAGAGAGTGGTGAGTGTGGAATTCTCTGCCCACAGGGCTGTGGAGGCCGGTTCTCTGGATGCTTTCAAGAGAGAGCTAGATAGGGCTCTTAAAAATAGTGGAGTCAGGGGATATGGGGAGAAGGCAGGAACGGGGTACTGATTGAGGATGATCAGCCATGATCACATTGAATGGCGGTGCTGACTCGAAGGGTTGAATGGCCTACTCCTGCACCTACTGTCTATTGTCGATTGTCTATTATCTATTGCCAGAAGGTGGGTTGAGATCTCCTCGTGGAAGTGGCATTCAGCATCTGGCGTAGCATCCAGGAGAGTCGTCATCTCAGGGATGATAGTCGTGTCACTGTCCTGGACTCTTCTCTGGTAAAGGATTCCTCCTGAACGCCTCCAATTTGTCACGAGCTGTGTGTAGCATTGGGAGGTTTCCTTGAAGTGACAGGCTCAAGGAATTCACCTCGGCGAAGAAGTCAGCCAAGTAAGCAACCTTCATCGCGGACAGTTCATCCTGCATCTTTCCATGAAGCTGATTCTCCTTCCCAGTACATCCTCTCTCCAAGAACAGCGCTATTTATTTTGAAGTTGAATCACACGATCGAGAACTTTACCACACGAAAGCCAGCGCACCTCTGTGTGGAATATCAGAACAGTGAAATTGGCGCCCATTTCTTCACACGTCGCTTTGAAGATTCTTGAGTTTGTTGCACTCCCTCGGATGTGGTTCACAATCTTCACATCTGAAAGCACTTCTTGAAGACCAGGAGGGAGAGTCTTCATCGCTAAAGCATGGCGATGTATCATGCAGTGGGTGAAGGAGACATGGGGAGCGACATCCTTCATGAAGACTTTGAAGCCGGATCTTCAACTGACCATGGAAGGTGCCCCATCTGTACACACCCCGACAAGTCGTTCCCAGCCAAGCTCATGTTTGATGAGGAAGGCTTCCAGTATTCTGAACACATCTTCTCCCCGAGAGGTAGTGGCCAATGGCTCCGAGAACAGGTACCCCTCCTTCATGGCTTCTCCATCGAGGTAATGAACGTGGACTAGCATTTGGGAACATGAGGCAACATCTGTTGACTCATCCAGTTGCAGTGAATACACTGGACTGCTCTTCACAGCGCTCACTACTTGCAGCAGAATATCATTACTCATATCCAAGATTGGATGTTTGACTGTGTCATTCGAAAGGGAAATCTGCCTGAACTTGTTTGACTGCTGTTCCCCCAGCACCAACTTCGCTGCTTCGCGAAGGCATGGTTTGATAAGTTCTTCACTGATGCTGTGAGTTTTCTTAGTCTGTGCAATTCGATAAGCAATCCAGTATGAAGCCTCCAACGCTGCTTGATGAGCGCAGTGACCCGTCGAATCGATACGGGAACCTTTGAGTGTGGCTTCTTTTTGTAGAAATAGTTCACGCCCTTCCCTGCCAGGTTTCAGTCCAGCAAAAACACCTAACATAAATCCTTAATGACATTTCTTAGAAACACAGCGAGAGAGTGTGAGATGTAGATTGGATACGACTCCAATTTTTAACTAACCCCTGTGTTCGTGTATTCATATTTTTCCAATAAATTATGGTATCTACACCGGATGACAGTCTACCGTACAATATAGGAAAACATTCTCATATTTACAATTAAGGGCCAATTGTATTCGGGTTTTTTAATAAAAACTCAGTTTACCTGAGATTATATTGAAACTTGGGCCAGGCGCTGGGAAACTCTGGGACCCCACTGCTGAAGAGAACATCTGAGCTTTGTCTTTCATTCAGAGGTTCGCGGGCGGGCTGGCTGCGGTGACTGTAGGGCTCTGAAAACTTTGTTTCCCAGGGCTGGGGTGAGTGTGAAAGGGGTGGTTTCTCGGCAGATCTGCCCAATCAGCAATGTTTTGAGCCGCTGCTTTTTATACAGTTTAAGTCGCGACGGTGGGACGGCTGATCTGAAGGACATACTGGGGGAGTAGAGAGACACACACTGCTATCCCTCTGGCCTACGGACCTTGCTGTCATAGAAACATAGCAATTAGGTGCTGGAATAGGCCATTCGGCCCTTCGAACCTGCACTGCATTCAATATGATCATGGCTGATCCCCCAACTCAGTTTCCCTGTCAGGGGAAAAAATAACATTAATGTTCAATTTACCTAATCTTTTTGTTAGAAGTTTACCAACGTTTTGATGGGAGATAAATTAAGGGAATAAAACAATCTTACTAGACACAAAAAGCCGGAGTAACTCCGCCAAGCTGGCAGTATCTCTGGAGAGAAGGGTCGAAATGTCTTTTCAGTCTGAAGAAGGGACTCGACCAGAAAAGTCACCCATTCCTTCTCTCCAGAAATGCTGCATGTCCCACTGAGTTACTCCAGCATTTTGTGACTATGTTCAGTGTAAACCAGCATCTGCAGTTCCTCCTGACACAAAACAACCTATGCCTTTCAATGATTGATGCCAGACCTTGAACAGATGCAGTTCATATATATAACCTTATAACAATTACAGCGCAGAAACAGGCCATCTCGGCCTTTCATGTCATCGCCGAACACTTATTTTCCCCTAGTCCCATATACCTGCGCTCAGACCATAACCCTCCATTCCTTTCCCATCCATATACCTATCCAATTTATTTTTAAATGATAAAATCGAACCTGCCTCCACCACTTCCACTGGAAGCTCATTCCACACAGCTACCACTCTCTGAGTAAAGAAGTTCTCCCTCATGTTACCCCTAAACTTCTGCCCCTTAATTCTCAAGTCATGTCCTCTTGTTTGAATCTTCCCTACTCTCAGTGGGAAAAGCTTATCCACGTCAACTCTGTCTATCCCTCTCATCATTTTAAAGACCTCTATCAAGTCCCCCCTTAACCTTCTGCGCTCCAAAGAATAAAGACCTAACTTATTCAACCTTTCTCTGTAACTTAGTTGCTGAAACCCAGGCAACATTCTAGTAAATCTCCTCTGTGCTCTCTCTATTTTGTTGACATCCTTCCTATAATTAGGCGACCAAAATTGTACACCATACTCCAGAATTGGCCTCACCACATGATAAATGGACTTTTGAATGCAATTTTGGAAGGATTGTTTCTTGAAATAAACTGCTCTAAAAGTTTGAAGGAAGGAATTGCAGATACTAGTTTAAACCAAAGATAGACACAAAATGATGGACTAACTCAGCTGGTCAGGCAGCATCTCTGGAGCAAATAAATAGGTGATGTTTCGGGTCAGGATCGTTCTTAAGTCTAGGTCTTTTTATAGTGAAAAAAAAACTGCATGGCATCATTTTTACCATGTGATGATTTTTCCATACATCGGTAATCGTTGTTGGCTCAAGAGTAACTCAGGAGAGGAACTTGGTAACTCGGGAGAGGAACTTGGTACATCACAGAAATTAGAAGTAAACGGCAAACTTAGACATACACGTGGGAACTCGTTTAAACTCTTGAACATAAATTTGGAATCTTGTAGACAACCAGGAGTTTGATTTTTTCTTTCACTCAGGATCACTCGTGGGTGGACTAGTACCGTGAGACAGGGCCATAACCCTTCCACAGCTATCTTTGTTCTAATTTACTCTGCCTTGTAGTCTAAGCATTTTTCTACTCTAACTATTGTACTAGTCTTTTCAAACATTTGTGTCCTGACCCAAAATGTCACCTATTCATGTTCTATAGAGATGCTGCTTGACCCTTTGAGTTACTCCAGCACTTTGTGTCTTCTTTTGTAAACCAGCATCTGCAGCTCCTTGTTTCAACACTATAAAGCTATTTTCAAAATGCCTGTGAAGTTGGACGAGAGAAAAATATTTATTCAGTTTTCCTTAACAAATTATAACGACTGAAAAGCTGAGATTTTAAAAGAGTATTGTACATTTCAGAAGTGCACATTAACTCATTACTCTAAATTATCACAGTCCAATGTTTATTACTGGAACAACAGCTGGCCTAAGTTCAAGTACCTACATGGATTCTTATGAAGTCAAATCAAAATTGCATGGGATCTTATTTCATGGTAGAAGTTCGACTTCTGTAAGAATACACTACCTAAACTGCAGCAAAATATGGAGATACTGTAAGTAGTTTAGTTTAGAGATACAGCACGGAAAAAGGCCCTTTGGCCCACCAAGCCTGCACCGACCAGCGATCCCTGCACATAAACACTATCCTACACACACTAGGGACAATTTACACATACACCAAGCCAATTTATCTACAAACCTGTATGTCTTTGGAGTGTGGGAGGAAACCAAAGATCTCGGAGAAAACCCAGGCAGGTCACGGGGAGAACGTATAAACGCAGCACAGACAGGACCCCGTAGTCGGGATCAAACGCGGGTCTCCGGCGCTGCAAGCTCTGTAAGGCGGCAACTCGACCAATGAGCGACCATGCCACCTTCTGTGGGATGAA
Organism: Leucoraja erinaceus; assembly: GCF_028641065.1. NCBI lineage: Eukaryota > Metazoa > Chordata > Chondrichthyes > Rajiformes > Rajidae > Leucoraja > Leucoraja erinaceus. Next base: position 15,699,805 of record NC_073380.1, on the reverse strand, counting down.
CAAAAAGTTTATTTTGAGTAGATCTGATAATATCAGAGAGATACACCAGGGTGCACTGTTGTATCATAAAGAACACTATAGATCTTTGGCAATCCTCTACTGCCCTCTATATACATGACATTAACATTGTCAAATTCATTACACTGTAAGTGGAGTAAGCCAATATTAAAGTAATCTGAAGGAAATCTAATGAAATCCTGTCATCAGAAATTGACCAGAAATCTAAAACTTTCCTCAATTCTGCCACTTGATTTTTTTTAAAATGCAGTTCAAACATTTTAATTTTGTTTTAGATTTTCAGAGCAGAAGAATTCACGTTTAGAACATAAAACAGTACAGCATAGGAACGGGCTCTTCCGCCCATAATGTCCGCAACGAACATGATGCCAAGTTAAACATTTCATCTGCCTACACCCGATCCATGTCGATCCATTCTCAGGATTTTAGTAGGTCCCCCTCGGTCATGACTGACCATGGGTGATGCATCCCAGTCAAATGCAAGCCTGGGCAATGTCATATGGAGGACAGGCTGTTGCCCAAGCAGCACGCCCCCCCTCTCCACGTCGCTGATCGATCCAAAGGAACAGCCGGGCCGTTACAGTTTGGCACCAGCGCTGTAGCCGGAGCTGCCAGAGCGAGGTTGTAGACAACGACAAACTGCCTTCGGGGCTCCAACTCCAAGGGGAGTCTCCGGATTTTCTTGAGGTTTACTCCTGGAGCCTTTTCCATGACTGGATATGGCCACAAGGCAGTGGAGGTTTTAAATCAGTTTTCCCTCACCCAGATGGACTGACTTCCATCAGATCTGCCTCCACCACCATCCTTGCAGCACATTCCAGGCACCCACCACTCTCCGTATCAAATACCTGCTCCACATAGCTTCTTTAAACTTTGCCCCTCTCTGAAAGCTGTGCCCTCTACTCTACTGACATCTTCAACTTGGGGAAAAATGTTCTGAATGCCGACCTTATCGATGCCTCTCATTATTATATAAACTTCGAACAGTTCTCCCCTCATCCACCATTGCTCCAGAAATAAACAATGCAAGTTTATCCAACCTTGCCTTATAGTAAATACCTTCTATTCCAGACAGCACCCTGGTAAACCTCTTTTGCACAGTCTCCAAAGCCTCCACATCCTTCAATAATGGGATTGCCAGAACTTCACACAGTACTCCAAATGCAGATGAACCAACATCCGATAAAGCTACAACATGACTTCCTTGCTCTTTTACTCAATACTCCAGTGAAGGTAAGCGTGCCATTGTCTTCTCCATCACTCTATCTACTTGTGTTATCACTTTCAGCGAGTTGTGGGGTTGGAGCCGCGGATTTTCATCAGAGCATCAGACCTGTTATACTGGTTATTTGTTCATATTTAGTTTAGTTTATTGTCACGTGTACCAAGGTACAGTAAAAAGCTTTCCAGTCAGCGGATTACCATTGAACCGTCCGTGTGGATATACAGGATAAAGTCCAGTAAAGTCCGATTAAAGATAGTCTGAGTGTCGCCAATGAGGTAGATGGTAGCTACATGGGCGGGATAACTATGACTCTCTTAGCTTGGGTCATAGTTGCTTGTTGGATGGCCACTCCCTGGTGGGAGTCGATGCGGTCACTCAGCACGGTGAATACGAGCCCAAAGGGAACGTACGTGTGGTGTGCCTGACTTGTCGGACGCGTTTCAGCCATAGTTCTGTAGGATGTGGATCACATTAGCTGCAATGTAACTTGGGTTCTAACATGCAGCGCACCATACCTCCTCGCAAAGTCCCCGCTGGAAATGTCTCATCTGGCAAGAGACGGCCAAATCGGCTGGCCAAAAATCCAACCTCAGATCAAGGAAGGGTAAGCATACTTTGTCTTCCTCCTGTAATGTAAGAGTTAAACAGACTGTGAGCTGAAATGGAGTTGTCAGCTAAATTAGCAGCACCACATTTCAAACCCTGCTTATAACCATATAACAATTACAGCACAGAAACAGGCCATCTCGACCCTTCTAGTCCGTGCCGAACACATATTCTCCCCTAGTCCCATACACCTGCGTTCAGACCATAACCCTCCATACCTTTCCCGTCCATATAACAATCCAATTTATTTTTAAATTATAAAAACGAACCTGCCTCCACCACCTTCACTGGAAGCTCATTCCACACAGCCACCACTCTCTGAGTGGAAGTTCCCCCTCATGTTACCCCTAAACTTCTGTCCCTTAATTCTCAAGTCATGTCCCCTTGTTTGAATCTTCCCTACACTCAGTGGGAAAAGCTTATCCACGTCAACTCTGTCTATCCCTCTCATCATTTTAAAGACCTCTATCAAGTCCCCGCTTAACCTTCTGCGCTCCAAAGAATAAAGCCCTAGCTTGTTCAACCTTTCTCTGTAACTTAGTTGCTGAAATCCAGGCAACATTCTAGTAAATCTCCTTTGTACTCTCTCTATTTTGTTGACATCCTTCCTATAATTAGGCGACCAAAATTGTACACCATACTCCAAAATTGGCCTCACCAATGCCTTGTACAATTTTAACATTACATCCCAACTTCTATACTCAATGCTCTGATTTATAAAGGCCAGCACACCAAAAGCTTTCTTTACCACCCTATCGACATGAGATTCCACTTTCAGGGAACTGTGCACAGTTATTCCCAGATCCCTCTGTTCACCTGCATTCTTCAATTCCCTACCATTTACCATGTACGTCCTATTTTGATTTGTCCTGCCAAGATGTAGCACCTCACACTTATCAGCATTAAACTCCATCTGCCATCTTTCAGCCCACTCTTCCAACTGGCATAAATCACTCTGTAGACTTTGAAAATCTACTTCATTATCCACAATCCCACCTATCTTAGTATCATCTTCATATTTACTAATGCAATTTACCACACCATCATCCAGATCATTGATGTACATAACAAACAACAGTGGACCCAACACAGATTCCTGTGGCACCCCACTAGTCACTGGCCTCCAACCTGACAAACAACCATCCACCATTACTCTCTGGCATCTCCCATTCAGCCACTGTTGAATCCATCTTGCTACTCCTCCATTAATCCTCAACCATTGAACCTTCTTAACCAACCTTCCGTGAAGAACCTTGTCAAAGGCCTTACTGAAGTCCATATATACAACATCCACTGCTTTACCCTCATCAATTTCCCGAGTAACCGCTTCAAAAAACTCAAGAAGATTAGTCAAACATGACCTTCCAGGCACAAATCCATGTTGACTGTTCCTAATCAGACCCTGTTTATCCAGATGCTTATATATATTATCTCTATGTATCCTTTCCATTAATTTGCCCACCACTGACGTCAAACTAACAGTTCTATGATTGCTAGGTTTACTCTTAGACCCCTTTTTAAACAATGGAACAACATGCGCAGTACGCCAATCCTCCGGCACTATTCCCGTTTCTAATGACATTTGAAATATTTCTGTCATAGCCCCTGCTATTTCTGCACTAACTTCCCTCAATGTCCTAGGGAATATCCTGTCCGGACCTGGAGACTTATCCACTTTTATATTTCTCAAAAGTGTCAGTATTTCCTCTTCTTTGATCCTCATAGTTTCCATGTGTGCTTAGGTAAACAAGTAGATGTTTTCGAAGAATGCTTAGGCTAACTCAAAGGGACCATTAGATCATGAACACACCTGCAAGGTCACCAAGATAAGCTTTGCTTTCCCAGAGACATCCAAGACAACAAAGAGGAGAATGGCTGAATTTGGTGCCTTCCCTCACAGTGGGAAACATTGATTCCTCTGTGTGGGGATGTTTATGTTAAAGTCTATCGTGTGCTGTGTTCTTTTTTATTCGTATGGCTGTATGGTGACCACACATTTCACTTTACCAATTGGTGCATGCGACAATAAATGTCTCTTGTCTCTTGAATCTCTTGATTAGCTCAACATCTGATAGGACACATAACTCACGCCATTATGGATGGTGCATGTTGGAAGGAGCTGCAGATGCTGGTTTAAACCAAAGAAGGGTCTCGACTCGAAACGTCACGCATTTCTTCTCTCCGGTGATGCTGCCTGTCCCGCTGAGTTACTCCAGCATTTTGTGTCTGTCTTCCATCATGGATGGTGTTGGAATCAACACCCCAACTGTTGTTTTGAGAGATAAAAGTTATGATTTAAATACATGCTTCCACCATTAGAGCACGTGCTTCACCATTGGAGAGAGAAATGAGCTTCACCTTCGACTGGTGGGGTGGGGGTGGAGAGAGAGAGGCAGAGCTTGGATCGTGGTGTGTGCCAGTGTCAGTGCCAGCGCCAGCCAGTGCAGACAGGAGTCTTGAATATGAAGGGGGCCATGAGACCTGTTGCTATGTATTGTTACTTTATTGATAGTTGCTAGTTTTTCTGTGCTTTGCTTGTATTTTGCTTGAATAAATAGTCATTTGTGCTCTTCAGCCTGCGCTTTCTCCATTCCTTGAATCCTGCATACTTCATCACACCCTTCATCCCCCAGGGATGCTGGCAGCAGGCATGTTTGTGAGCGGCATGCTGCCCTTGAACCTCGAACACCTGAGGATAATAATAATAATAATAAATGTTATTTGCGGGCGCCTTTCAAAAGTCTCAAGGACACCTTACAGAATTTAACAAGAGTAAAAAACATATAATCGGAGTAAAATAAATAATAAAGACATCACCAATACACAAATTAAAGACAGAATTCGATCCAAAGACAAAAAAATCAAAAACACAATGTGAAGAGAGAGAGCAGCGGCAGCTAAACCGCCGCGCCAGCGTACACTCTCCCTTCCGACAGCCATCTTGGACACAAACTAAAATAATCACTTACACACAAAAATCATCCCCCCACAATGGTTACCACTGTGGGGGAAGGCACAATGTCCAGTCCCCATCCCCAGTTCTCCCAAAGTCAGGCCTATTGAGTAGCAATGTTACAAAATTTTGAGATTTAAAAAATCAAGTCTGCAATTTATCCCATCAGATAAAGCATAACAATAAGTTTAATTTGACACCTAATTCACTTTCATATCTCAAGTAATAAAAAAGTTATGGCCATTTTCATACCCGGAAATTAGCATCTTGTTCCCTATTGATTTTCTATGGACATAACACAAAAGCTGTGATCGTGGACAGTCAAAAGCCCATAACCTTCTTAAAAATTAAGAGAGAACTGAATTTTCAGTTAATATTTTGAAGCATTCTGAAACAAATATAAAATAATCTTACTTGGAGGACCTGAAATTAAAGCATATAATTAGTTAGTTACCCAAATGTAGCTAATTTCAAACTTCAATTACTAGATCTAAACATCTATCCATTTCTTAATAAATGATTAACATTTTTAAATAGCCTAAGTGTCCAAATAATATTCACAAATAATTCACAATAAAACATGATTTTTAAATCTCATTTACATCAATTTATAGGCCAAATGGAAGGAATTTAGTGTTCAATTGCTGTAAATTAAAGTCAATTAAAATCGGCTTTCTAGTGGGTTCCTGTGGAACGCGCTGGTTTAGAACGTTCACATTGCGCTGGATTTGTGCCTCAAATGCCCAGAAAAATACTGCGGGATATAAAGAGCCCAAAATGAACTATTCGCTATAGAAAACTTTATATACAGGGTTCTTAAGAAGCCCCTTTTAATGTAAAAATAAGGTACATACCTTTAATTGTTTGCTTTATAAAACCCTGGGGCTGCGAGAGGTTGCGGGTTGAGAGAGTGATTTTTAAACTACTATAACTATTATACAAGGCCATAAAAAGTAATAATACCTTTTGCGACGGGGTCTTTCAGCGATTTTCCGTTAATGATTTACTAGGCTGAACATTTTCGATTGCAACAGCCTAGTAAAAATCGCGTTTTAAACCCGCCCCCTCTAAACAGCGCCAAAATCGCGCACATGGGGCTGGGACAGATTCTCAATCACGATTCAGGTAGGTTTTGTAACATACCTGTATTGAGGCCTCCGCTATTGCCTCTACGGAGGCCCGAATGACTCCAGCAGTCGGTTTGGCCGCAGCCAACTGCAGGTCAGAGTAGTGGTTTCCCGGCTTGGACACGCGGTTCATGGCTCAAGTTATAGCCCCTCACTAGACATGGGAGCTGCTCAACGTCTTTCCGTTTTAAGATCAAAGGCCTAACAGGTGGGTCTAATTTGGTCTGCGGTCGGGCTGCATAGTACCCAGAATTGTAAATGTGCGTGATGTCTGAATATTCAACAATATTCAAATAACTTGTGACTAAGGGGATCAGGGAGTATGGAGAGAAGGCAGGTACGGGATACTGAGTTGGATGATCAGCCATGATCATATTGAATGGCGGTGCAGGCTTGACGGGCCGATTGGCCTACTCCTGCACCTATTTTCTATGTTTCTATGTTTCTAACTGATGCCATTGCCTTAAAACTTGCCAATATATCAGTGTTTATAGGGACAGGCATCGATCCTGAGCTTGCTGGAGAATAGTTTACACTGTAAAATCAGTACAAAAACTTTTGCCAATAACTATGTAACATGGACATTTGGATCTTTTGCATGGGATATCGTAGGGAGAGAAACTGGTGAAAACATAAAAAGTAGGAGCAGGAATGTGATCTCGGGGAGCTATGTATTTGAACCCCATGGTGAGGGAAAAATTGTCGTTCTGTGATGAAGACAAAAGGCAATGATTCTAGTTCTATGCTCTGCAGTGCACTATGATCCCTCATGGTCAGTTTCAAGTGCGGCTCAGTTGCAGCATTCTCACCTCTCAGTCAGACTGTCGCAGGTTCAAATCCCATTAGAGTAATTCAAGCGCAAAGATGCTGCAATCTGAAGCCAACAAAGGGAAGCTGCCAGATGAGCTCATTGAGTCAGGTCTAGGCCTTTGAGTTTAGATGAAGGATCTCGACTCAAAAAGTGAACCTTCCATTTCCTCCACAGGTGCTGCCTGACCCACTGAGCCACTCCAGCAACACTCCATTTCATGCACAATGAGGTTGGAAGATTATTCCGACCAAACGGTGCACAGTGAAGAGGCCATCATAGGTCTATGGAGTGGTTGAGATAGCGACACAGAGAGGGGCAGGTTCTGACTGTAACTGAATGCATGTACCTGATGCTAAACAAGATTGATTCTGTGGAAGGAACAGTCACTATATGTATACAGGACATGCAAGGCCAGTGGAAATTAAAACCAACGGGTCACATAATGTCAATGTTATAAGAAGACTACACCAAAGCATGCTCTTTGAAGGTGATGAATCCAAAGAATTAATTGAAATATTATGTTGATTGCATTGTTTAGACCAGAGAGATATCACATCATGACTTGGGAGTTGTACACTCCAGCAAATGGAACAAGTAAAGGTCACAATATGTAGAAAGAAAGATCTGCAAAAGCTGGTTTATACTAAAGATAGACACAAAGTGCTGGAGTAACTCAGCGGGTCAGGCAGAATCGCTGGAGAGACAGGTTGTATCACATTTCAGGTTGGGATCCTTCTTCAGACTTTCTTCAAGGTTACAGTACGGCAGGTCATGGAGATTATTTCAGTGCAAACACATGCACCAGATATTATGCAGAATCCATATGAATGTGCCATTGTTGTTCATGAAGCGAAGAACCAGCAGGCCAAAGGAAAGATACAGGAGGACAAATGAAGGCAGGAACAAGAAGAGAAGTACTCTGATACCACACAGCTGCTAAAAACCTGCAAAGTGGATGTTGGAAACTTAGCGAGGAAGGGGTCAGTGCAAAATTAGACAAATGCTAGGTATGGAAGGTCATGGATGATACTAGTGGCATGACACACATCACAGCCCATAACACAAGATTATAATGGAACAAGTGAAGGTCACAATATGCAGAAACAAAAAACTGCAGATGCCGGTTTATACCAAAGATAGACACAATGTGCTGGAGTAACTCGGCGGGTCAGGCAGCATCTCTGGAGTGAAAGGATGTGTCACATTTCGGGTCGGGATCCTTCTTATTAGAGGAGCAAACATATGACCAAATCTGGAGGAGCAGTTCATCGATCTAAATCTAAATGTTTTTCTGTTAAAGTTTGTTCGCTCGTATGTCAGACGAGGCGTAGCTCGCTGTTGGCTTCCATCGTCATCCAACATGATGACAGAATTAGTTGCCCGATGCATCACAGAGTGCATCGTGTGGTCGTTTCCGGGGATCGCCACGACCAGGCTTCTGTCACGATCCCCTCTGTTAAAGTATTGACACTGCAGTTCTTTTGGATTTTTTTTTCATTATTGAGGGAGGGTCACAGCATAGATAATATTGGTTAGTACAACCTTAGGAATTGCAGTGTGTGACCAACAACTCTGTATATGTTGCTGCAATGTTTCAATATGAAAGTTAGGAGAGAATGTGTACGCCTGCCCACAATAAGAAACGTCACACAATATATATTTGTTAAAAGTACCTTTCTTTATTTGCTTATCCTTAGCAAACCCCTCATATTTTAACGGGTGAATGTCCTCAGCCCAATACACTTTCCCTTTAATAAATCCACAAAACCTGTAATTTGCTACCTTGTCCTTTCAATTGACAATTTACTTTTATTCCAGATTATTTTGAGGTGAGTTATCAACCACTGGACTGCTGCTTATTTTCTATTTAATTGTCATTGGCAATGTTTGTATTTAAAGATTTCATATCTACAATCAAATAGGTGACGTTTCATGCTGAGACCCTTCTTCAGACTGAGAGTCAGGAGAAAAGGAAATGAGAGATATAGACGGTGATGTGGAGAGACATAGAACAAATTAATGAAAGATACGCAAAAAAGTAACAATGATAAAGGAAACACCATTGTTAGCTGTGTGCAAGTTTGAGAACGAGTTACAGACAATGAGACTCAACAAGACGACTTTGAAGCTAGTATGACTTGGGTGGGGGAGAGATGGAGACAGAGGGATTTGCAGTTGTGCAGTTCCTACACATCTCCTCAATTGTAACACTGGCAGCATCTTTTTCTTCGTGAAGACAGATGGAACTACACCACTAAAGTCCTCCTCTACGTCCCCTGCCTTAATAATTTAAACCTTAACCTGTGCCATCTTTCCTTCGAAGGAAATATTTGAGTACTCCAAGTAAAACATTATTAGTTTCAGATACATCCCAATATGTTCTTTACAAATAAATTAAAAAATGGGCTTCCTTCTCATCTGAACTAATACCTTCCCAAATGTTTTATTTTCTTGTATTTGTTTTTTTTGGGGGGTTTTTCGCTCCAATTTCTATATTCAAGTCTATATTCAATAGACGTTGGCACATTAATTATCATAAGCCTCTATTGTCTGTACATTTGAATTTGTTCGGTCATCTATTGATTACCAGCATAGGATGCTTGTCAAATTCCTCCCCATACCTATTCCTCTACTACCCAACCCCTGCAATTGGAAGGTCTCCATTTATACCCAAACCCATTTATACCTCCTTGTTGAAGGCCTCATCACTCAAAGGTCGAGGCTAGCTGTTATTTTTTGCTTTAGATCAACATTGAAATGACCCCTCGTCCAATTGAAAATCTTCATCTAGCTCCTCTAAACCTACTAAATCTTTGATCACTCTTTCCCAGAGGATTTCCATTGAATTGTGCTTTATGTGTTGCTCTGGAATGAGATCCCCATTCTTATTAAATAGGAAACAAGAAAGGGTGGCACGGTGGCACAGCGGGAGAGTTGCTGCCTTACAGCGTCAGAGAGCTGGGTTCAATCCTGACTACGGGTGCTGTCTGTACGGAGTTTGTACGTTCTCCCCATAATAATAATAATAATAATAATAATAACTTTATTTATAGAGCACTTTAAAACAACCACTGTTGCCACAAAGTGCTGTACATGACTAATCATGGACAAAAAATTATTACACGACAATAAAAACATTAAAAGAGAGAGTAAAAACAATAAAATTAAAAACATTAAAAGCACTAAAACAGGAGCAAAGTCTCAAGCAGGGTCAAAAGCCAAGGAATATAAATGTGTTTTAATACTGGTTTTGAAGATGGACAGTGAGGGGGCCTGTCTGATGTGCAACGGCAGAGTGTTCCATAGCGCTGGAGCAGCAACAGAGAAGGCTCTATCCCCTCTGAGCTTCCGCTTAGACCTCGGTACCTCCAGGAGCAGCTGATCAGCTGACCTGAGGCACCGGGCAGGAGCGTATGGATGAAGCAGCTCAGAGAGGTAAGGCGGGGCGAGCCCATTTAAAGATTTAAAAACAAATAAAATAATTTTAAAATGAACTCGAAAGTGCACCGGGAGCCAGTGGAGGGAGGCCAGAATTGGCGTTATGTGCTCCCTCTTTCGAGTTCCAGTTAAAAGGCGAGCAGCAGCATTTTGAACCAACTGGAGACGAGCCAGGGAAGATCGAGCAACTCCAAAATAGAGTGCGTTACAGTAATCCAGCCTAGATGTGATAAAGGCATGGATTACTGTTTCAAAATGCTGCCGCTCAAGAATGGGCTTCACCTTTGCCAGCTGCCTTAGGTGAAAGAAGCTGGACTTAACCACCGCGCATATTTGATGATCTAATTTAAAATCATTGTCCATCCTAAAATCCAGGTCTAAAATTGTTGGCTTGACATACCGTGCCAGGGGACCGAAGTCAACAGGGGGAGGTTCACGGCAGCCAATGGGACCAAACAATATCACCTCTGTCTTCTTTTCATTAAATCCTAGAATGTTTAGGGCCATCCAGGATTTAATGTCCTCAAGACAAGACAGAAGTGATTTGACAGAAAAGGCGTCTTCCCCCCTCAGCGGCATATATAGTTGGGTATCATCAGCATAACAATGAAAAGAGATGCCATGCTTTCTAAGAATGTAACCCAGAGGAAGTAAGTACAGTGAGAAAAGCAGGGGCCCTAAAATTGAGCCCTGTGGAACCCCATATGACAGAGGAGCGGAGGAGGATTCAAAATCAGCAAGGCTTACACACATAGTTCTGTCTGCCAGATAAGACCTGAACCATCCCAGGGCACTGCCACAAATGCCCACTAGGTGCTGTAACCGAGATATTAAGATACCATGGTCCACTGTATCAAAGGCGACAGATAGGTCCAGCAGGACAAGAACCACATAATCACCAGAATCATTAGCTAGGAGGATGTCATTAAAAACCCTTAGCAATGCTGACTCTGTGCTATGCATAGTTTTAAAACCAGACTGGAAAACCTCCCAAATATTTTGCTCGTCCAAGAAAAGTTTTAGCTGAGCATAAACAACTTTCTCCTGAAACCTGCATGGGTTTTCAATGAGATCCTCGGTTTCCTCCCAAACTCCAAAGATGTACAGCTTTGTAGGTTAATTAATTGGCTTGGTATAAATATAAAATTGTCCCCAGTGTGTGTTAATATGCGGGGATTTTTGAGGATGTAACAAGTAGAATGGATAAGGGAGAGCCAGTGGATGTGGTGTATCTGGACTGTCAATAGCCTTTGACAAGGTCCCACACAAGAGATTAGTGTGCAAAATTAGAGCACATGGTATTGGGGTTGGGTATTGACATGGATAGAGAACTGGTTTGCAGAGAGGATGCAAAGAGTAGGAATTAACGGATCCTTTTCAGAATGGCAAGCAGTGACTAGTGGGGTGCTACAAGGCTCAGTGCTGGAACCCCAGTTATTTACAACATAAATTAACGATTTAGATGAAGGAATCAAATGTAACATCTCCAAGTTTGCAGATGACGCAAAGCTGGGTGTCAGTGTGAGCCTCGAGGAGGATGCTTTGAGGCTGCAGGGTGACTTGGATAGGTTGGGTGAGTGGGCAGGTGCATGGCAGATGCAGTATAATGTCGATAAATGTGAGGTTATCCACTTTGGTAGCAAGAACAAGAAGGCAGATTATTATCTGAATGGTGTCAGATTATCAAAATGGGTGGTGCATCGAGTCCTGGGTGTCCTTGAACAATCAGTAAGCATGCAGGTACAGCAGGCAGTGAAGAAAGCAAATGGCATGTTGGCCTTCATACCGAGAGGATTGCAGTATAGGAGCAAGGAGATCCTACTGGAGTTGTACAGAGCCCTGGTGAGACACAACTGGAATATTGTGTGCAGTCTTGGTCTCCTAATTTGAGGAATGACATTCTTGCTATTGAGGGAGTGCAGCATAGGTTCACCAGGTTAATTCCTGGAATGGTGGGACTGGGATATAATGAAAGAATGGGTCGACTGGGCTTGTATTCGCTGGAATTTAGAAGGGTGAAAGGGGATCTTATAGAAACATATAAAATTCTTAAGAGATTGGACAGGCTAGATGCAGGAAAAATGTTCCTGATGTTGGGGGAGTCACTGTTTAAGAATAAGGGGTAGGCCATTTAGGACTGAGATGAGGAAAGACTTTATCAGCCAGAGAGTTGTGAATCTGAACATATGTCATAGAAGGCAGTGGAGGCCAATTCACTGAATGTATTCAAGAGTGATTTAGATATTGTTCTTAGGACTAACGGAATCAAGAGATATGGAGAAAAAGTAGGAACGGGGTACTGATTCTGGATGATCAGCCATGATCATATTGAATGGTGGTGCTGACTCAAAGGGCCGAATGGCCTACTCCTGCACCTTCTTTCTATGTTTCTATGATCGCTGGTCGGTGTGGACTCGGTGGGCTAAAGGGCCAGTTTCTGTGCTGTATCTCTAAATTAAACTAAACTTAAGTAATGCTGTACATATATCAGCAACCCCTCTCTCCCCTTGCACTTTGCTGTATTCTCTTCATTCGCAGGTGAATAAATAACTAAATCTGTCCAATTTTCATACTTTGTTTAATAATTAAATCTATTTTTTCTCTTCTTCTTGTGGTTTGACCTATTATTCATTGCCAGTAGCATAACTATTTGGCTCCTTGAAACAACTCAAACAGAATATACATTTGAGCCCTAAAGCACATCAGTCACTTTTTACAGTCACTGAATAAATCAGATTATTTTTAAATATTTTTTCTACTTCTATGGGGATCAAACCTGTGATGCCATAAATTAATTCTGCTTTTATGCAAGGGATTGCAGGTTTTAAGTTGCTTAAAGGCTTGTACAGCAAGATTTTGTTGGTACAAGTGAAGCATAAATCAGCAATATTGGCCGTAAGCAACTACATGTGCCATCCTTCTGAATTAATATTTTAAGTATCTACCAGCTTACATTACGGCAAAAGCATATATACAGTCAGAATTTATGCTGTTGAACAGTGCTTAGCAAGGACCACTAAAAGATTTGGATATTAAAATGAAGAAAGCTGTTTGCTGAAAATCAATGATTTTTATTGCTGCATCTTTTGTACTTTTGACTCCATTGTCACATTATTAAGCAGTCATATGTATTCATTTGCCATGTTTCATTGAACCATGTTTCATGCTTCTGCCCTAAGGAACTGCATTCAGGCATATGAGTTATATTTTATGATTAAAAACACATATCCGCTAAATTGGAATGGATTTTGACAGGACAGCAGTAGCAATATGTTAATGGTTACTGACATCCTCGTTCCTATAACTTAATGCAGTGACCTTCTGTAAACCTTTCCTGCGGTGTAACAAAGCGAAAAAGGGAAAAGCCACGAAAGCTGAAGAGACAAAATAAAACCCAAAATACCTCATTTATCTACCACATAATATCTACCATTGGTCTTTTTGAGGTGTATGAAATCATGAGAGGAATAGATCGGCTAGACGCACAGAGTCTATTGCCCAGAAAAAAAAAAAAAACCCTCCCTCCACACCTCTCCTCCCCGCCCCCCTTCCACCCCCACCCCCACCCCTCCTCCACCCCACCTCCACCCCCATCCACCCACCTCCACCCCATCCACCTCCCACCCCACCATCCACCCCCACCTCCACCCCCCCCATCCACCTCCACCCACCTCCACCCCCCCATCCCCTCCATCCCCACCGACCCCACCCCCCCCCCCACCCCCACCCCTCACCCCCCTCCCCCCCCCCACCCCCACCCCCACCCCCCCCACCCACCTCCAAAATATTTCTCCAAGCCTACACATATAGCTCAGAGGGAAATTTATATAAACATAAACTAATACAAATCCAGTGACCCTCTGAGACTGAGAAAGGGTCATTTGTGAGACAGCAACGATCCTAACATTAGGGAAGTCACTGCTGAGGTAGCCCATATGCTGAGGTAGCTCTTTATAGCTCAGGTGACAGCTGCAGTGTCACATTCCTGGACTGAGAAAGCACGGCAGTCAGACGTCATCCTGACTGCCATATGGTGATAACTGCTAGAAAAATCCAAAACAAAGAGGAAAATGCAGGGGCCACTCAGCCACCCAGGCAGCATCTGCCGAGGGGTTATTTCCTGCAATTGGAATAGTCCGTAAGTGTGGCTTGTATTGAACCAAGATTCAGGTCAGCTGATCCATATGGTTAGAATCTCAGTCCACTAATTAAAAGTGGCTCCGATCGACGCATACTGCAGGGTACTCTGAAACCTTGCCCAACATAAGACATTGCATAGGAAGGAATTGCAGATGCTTGTTTAAACCAAAGATCAACACCGATTCCTTCTCTTCAGAGTTGCTATCTGTCACCACTGAATTACACCAGATTTTTGTGTCTATAAGACATTGCGGTCAGGATGGGTGAAAGGAAAATCAAAGAAACCATTTTGATTTCTTTTGGCAGTGGTATTTCTGAATTTCAGTCAAATGGTTTATCCATACACTTAAAAGTCTCATCTTGACCACTCCCCGGCTGCGCTGTATATTGATTTTACAAAAAAAGGCTACCATATATCGCTATGATTTTTGGCCATCTTACTCAAAGTCCTCCTCCACTGAGGCAGCCCCGAGGATTTTTCCGATCCACGAAAAATAAAAAAATAATGAATGTTTTAAAAATCTTGAGATCAGCTGATTGAACCTCTTGCCTATCAATAACCGTGATGACAATAACGCCCCTTCTGGAGGGGGGGGGGGGGGGGGGGGGGGGGGGGGGGGCAGGAGTACAAAATGGTATGAAAAATGCACCAAATGGTATGAAATTGCATTTGTATTTGGTGGCCTGCACTCTGCCTGAAATGGTATGAAATTGCATTTGAATTTGGTGGCCTGCACTCTGCTTGAAATAGAATTTCAAGGAATAGCCGTGAGTGAACTGCCAGCCCACCAGCCATGAGTCAACTGCCAGCCCAACAGCCGTGAGTCAGTCAACTGCCAGCCCATCAGCCGTGAGTGAGTGAACTGCCAGCCCTCCAGCCCTGAGTGACTGAACTGCCAGCCCACCAGTCCTGAATGAGTGAACTGCCAGCCCATCAGGCCTGAGTGACTGCGCTGTCAGCCCACCAGACCTGTGACTGAGCTGCCAGCCCAAGAATCCATTCCACACACAATGTCCATACTAGCCATCTGGAAACCAGTCCCTTCGGCCCACAACACCCATACTAGTGCTCAAAAGGTCACTGACCAGCAATATTTGA
The DNA here is from genome assembly GCF_028641065.1 of Leucoraja erinaceus. Taxonomy (NCBI): domain Eukaryota; kingdom Metazoa; phylum Chordata; class Chondrichthyes; order Rajiformes; family Rajidae; genus Leucoraja; species Leucoraja erinaceus. The sequence goes on along the minus strand of NC_073380.1, from coordinate 15,684,388 downwards.
ATTGGTGGAGAGGTGGAATGTTGCGTTGGGGGACCAGCCCTCCCGTGTGAACATGGGACCCAACAGGTTTAGTATTAGTCTAGTATTACATAAAGCTGAAAGAAGCTTGTGATTAGAGTGCTCCTTGACATCATGATTTATTCAGTGGTTTTATTGTAACCTGCGCGGCTACTGTTTTATTTCCTATCATGCTGGATTGAGCTAAAATTGCTTGCTGCCTATACCAGTGGAATGTGCTGACACAAGCCCTTGTTGAGCTCCTTTACTGTTCAAGCATGATGGTGTTCAGAATAAATTGTGCAATGAAATTACAACCAATTTATGAAATAGAATTATCTTTATTACAAGGAAATGTTGGTGCACTTTGTATACATATATATATAAATAAATAAACCTCTCAGTAGTTTTCATATCATTTCTTATAAAGAAATAGAGTGAGATTTTGTTAGGGTTCTCCGATGTACAATACTATGTTCAGTGTCAGTCCTGTGGAAACACTGGAAAGATTTCCTGATCAGTATTTCCACCGCTCTTCTTTAAACATTTGGCTGTTTGAATTTGCAGAGCACAAAAATATGTGTATTTGGACGGGACTATTTTTTTTTTACACGAAGCACTGCGAGGAGTCCAGTGCAAGCTGTGAACAAGATGAATGTTGTTGATTGTGTCCATAACATGGTGGCTGCTGGGCTCTTCTCCAACGTCAGTCTGCTGAGCAGTTTGTTACAGACCATGAGCGACAACAACCCAAGCCAACAAAGATTTAATGTTAACTACTTCAATCTGGCTTCATCTCTTCCAAATTTCTCCTCACGCCCAAATCAGTCGAAAGATGGGCCCTGATCATTTGTACATTTTTAGCCTCTACATTTTTAATAACTTTGGATTTGAACCTGACAAAATGGCAGTGGAACTGTGGCAACACTTGTGTACTGTCCCAGTGTAATCTACTATTCATACACTCTTGTATTGAAGTATGAATTAAGTGCCTATGAAGGGTAAGATTGTTTTTCTGAACTGTATGTAAGAAAATAATTTAAATGGACATTAGAACATGCAACAATAAAGTACCAATGAACCATTGGATGTTGAGTCAAGTTGGGAAAAATGGAAGGCTAGGTTGATAATCCTGTTACAAACACAGTTCAATTATCACTCCCACTCATGTAAATGGAAGGAAAATCAAACTTGCCTTGTGACAGGCATGGGATCATTCTGACAAAGTTATTCTCCAGGTGCTTCTCTTCTGCAATATCCAGAATTCAAACAGGAAAGACCAAGTATAATCCTTATTTAAAAAATACTAAAGGCTACAATACCACACTTTTCTTGAGACAGCGGTTACTTATTCTAGTACAATGAATGAATTGAAAAACCTGTTACATTCATTCATAAATACTAACTAAGATAGAGCCATAGAGTGGTACAGTGTGGAAACAGGCCCTTCGGCCCAACTTGCCCACACCGTCCAATATGTCCCATCTACACTAGTCCCACTTGTCCGTGTTTGGTCCACACCCCTCCAAACCTGTCCTGTCCATGTACCTGTCTAACTGTTTCTTAAATTTTGGGATAGACCCTTCCTCAATTACCTCCTCTGGCAGCTTGTTCCATACACACATCACCCTTTGTGTGAAAAAGTTGTCCCTCAGATTCCTAATTAATTTTTTCCCCTTCACCTTAAACCTATGTCCTCCATGCCTTAAATTACCCAATCTGCGCAAGAGACTGCACATCTATCCAATCATTTCTTCTCATAATTTTATACACCTCAATAAGATCATCCCTCATCCTCCTGCACTCCAAGGAATAGATTCCCAGCATAATCAACCTCAAATAGTGAACATGCAAACTCCATACAGAAGATTCAAGATTCAAGAGAGTTTAGTGTCATGTGTCCCAGATAGGACAATGAAATTCTTGCTTTGCTTCAGCACAACAGAATATAGAAGGCATGAATACAGAACAGATCAGTGTGTCCATATATCATTGTATAAATATATACACACATGAATAAATAAAACAGATAAAGTGCAAATAAACAGATAATGGGCTATTAATGTTCAGAGTTTTGTTTGAGTTGAGTTCAATAGCCTGATGGCTGTGGGGAAGAAGCTGTTTCTGAACCTGGACGTTGCAGTCTTCAGGCTCCTGTACCTTCTACCTGAAGGTAGCAGGGAGATAAGTGTGTGGCCAGGATGGTGTGGGTTCCTGATGATGTTGCCAGCCTTTTTGAGGCAGCGACTGCGATAGATCCCCTCGATGGTAGAGAGGTCAGAGCCGATGATTGACTGGGCAGTGTTTACTACTTTTTGTAGTCTTTTCCACTCCTGGGCACTCAAGTTGCCGAACCAAGCCACGATGCAACCGGTCAGCATGCTCTCTACTGTGCACCTGTAGAAGTTAGAGAGAGTCCTCCTTGACATACTGACTCTCCGTAATCTTCTCAGGAAGTAGAGGTGCTGATGAGCTTTCTTTATGATCAGTGTTCTCGGAGCAGGAGAGATCTTCAGAGATGTGCACGCCCAGGAATTTGAAGCTCTTGACCCTTTCCACCATCGACCCATTGATATAAACGGGACTGAGGATCCCTATCCTACCTCCTCCAAAGTCCACAATCAGTTCTTTGGTTTTGCTGGTGTTGAGGGCCAGGTTATTGCACTGGCACCATTTGGTTAGTCGGTCGATCGCTCTTCTATACTCTGACTCATCCCCATCAGTGATACGTCCCACAACAATGGTGTCGTCAGAGAACTTGATGATGGAGTTTGCACTAGGACCAGCTACGCAGTCATGAGTATAGAGTGAGTACAGCAGGGGCTGAGCAAGCAGCCTTGAGGTGCTCCCGTGCTAATTGTTATCGAGGCTGACACATTTCCACCAATACGAACAGACTGTGGTCTGTGAATGAGGAAGTCGAGAATTCAATTGCAGAGGGATGCGCAGAGGCCCAGTTCTGCGAGTTTGGTTACCAGCTTGGAAGGGATGATTGTGTTAAATGCCGAGCTGTAATCAATGAATAACAGCCTGATATATGAGTGTTTGTTGTCCAAGTGGTCCAGAGCGGAGTGGAGAGCCAGCGAGATCGCATCCACCGTTGATCGGTGTTATGGCGGTAAGCGAACTGCAGTGGGTCCAGTTTTTTGTCGAGGTAGGAGTTGATTTGCTCCATGATCAACCTCTCAAAGCACTTCATCACCACCGGCGTTAGTGCCACTGGTCGATAGTCATTGAGGCACGTCACCTTACTCTTCTTGGGCACTGGTATAATGGATGCCCTTTTGAAGCAGGTGGGAACCTCAGACCTCAGAAGTGAGAGGTTGAAAATGTCCATAAAAATTCCAACCAGTTGGTCCGCGCAGGTTTTTAGAACATGACCATGTATGCCATCAGGTCCAGGCGCTTTTCGAGGGTTCACCCCTCTGAAGGATTTCCTGACCGCCCTCTGTGACTGTGACTGAAATACCATCACAGCGAATGGGGGCTCGGGAAGGCACATCTATCAAAGCGTGCGTAAACACATTGAGCTCGTCAGGGATTGATGCTACGCGGACATTCGAGCTACCTCCTGATTTCCCCTCACAGTCACTCAAGCACTCAAAGTCAGAATCACCCATGTCCCTGGTGCTTTGTGACCACAGCTCTACCAACTGCGCCGCTGTGTTGTCCAGAAGTGACTGGTTGAAGAAGGCAACATTGGATGCTCAAGAAAGTTAAACACATATACCAGAATTATCTTATCATTTCAGTGAATGATCAGTTTCACAATGTATATTGAACAGATTTTCCATTGTTTACTTGAAGCTTTAGGATTTTTTATTTGCTAAAGCTGGAGGACACAGAAAAGCCATGGAAATACATCCTAGCGTATATTGTGGTGAGTTTTGGACCACACGACTTGCCTGTTTCTTTTTCAAAGATGCAGAAATATCTTCGTACATCTGCTTCCAACTATAGATTCCTTCACACATTCCCATTCAGTTAGAATAGTGGGGACTGGCATTAAGAAGGCTGGTAGGGCTCATGTGGAATATCTGACCATTCCAGCATGCCCTCCCTCCACTGATACATACACACACAGAAACACACATACAGAAACACACACACACACACACACACACACACACACACACACACACACACACACACACACACACACACACACACACACACACACACACATACACACACACACACACACACACATAGAAACACACACACATACACACACAGAAACACCACACACACGCACACACACAGACACACACACACACACACACACACACACACACACACACACACACACACACACACACACACACACACACACACACACACACACACACACACACACACACAAACACACACACACACACACACACACACACACACACAAACACACACACACACACACACAGAAACACACACATACTAAAACACACACAGAAACACACAAACACTCACAGAATCATACACACAGAAACACACATACAGAGAAACACACACACACACACACACACACACACACACACACACACACACACACACATACACACACACACACACACACACACACACACACACACACACACACACACACACACACAAACACACACACACACACACACACACACACACACACACACACACACACACACACACACACACACACACACACACAAACAGACACACACACACACACACACAGACACACACACAGAAACACACACAGAAACACATAATCACACACAGAAACATACACACATACAGAAACACACACACACATGCACAGAAACACACGTGCATGGAAACACACATGTACAAAACACACACACACACACGCACACACACAAACGCACACAGAATCACAAACACACATACACACATACACATAAACAAACATATTACCATCTTACATTATCTGGAATTGGACACAAATTTCTTGGGTCTCTTATACCTGGAGTTCCTGACGTTACCCTATTTGCAAAAATTACAAATGGCCCATTCATCACAATTTATAGGGATCAAATTTGGTCTCCTGTTTTCTGGCCCAATTTTTAAATTCTTTGACTGAAAAATCTTCTCACAGATCCACTGTTAAAAAAAGATTTTTTCAAATTGCCACACAGCTATTTCAGCAGAATGGAATTCCTTGTGACATTGCAGAGCCGTAGTTGAAGGAAGAGAAAATAAAAGATACCTAGGGCTAAGAGTACGACCGAGACATTCTCGTCAATGGATATTGAATTCCCCAACCTGAGTTCTTGTCATCTTCAAAGTTTCCTCAAATAATATTCAATATGGAGAAGTGCTATTTCACTAGATAAATAAGAGCAGTGGGGGATAATCAGCAGGAGAACTCTTTGCTCGTGTTTGGCACAGAACCACTGAGACTCCACGTCGCCGAGAGGCAATGGTCAGAGATCCTGTGGCCATTTTACCAACCCACTATTCCCAAGCTTTATCTCTCCTCTGGAGAATCTGTCTTGGAAAAAGATCGATCCAGAAAAGCTAAGGGAACCATTTCTGAAAGACTGTAAATTATGATTCCATAAATAGGTTTATTTCATTTGGCCCTAACATTTAGGCTAATACTCTATGAAAAGAAAAGGTAAAGTATTTTTGCATTGATTATTTAGATGTGTAATAATGCCAAAAATAAATATAATGTTCTATAATATATTGCGCAAATGAATTCACATAACATCGCATGTTGCTTCATTTTTTAAAAATGATCTCAAATAATTATCAGAACTAACATAGTTAAACGGCACCAAACTGTGCCTGTTAAAACTAGGTCAGCGCTTCCCAAGTATATTTTTACATATTTAAATTTGCCTTGAGCAAACGTGGCCATTAAAATAATTCCAGCATCCACTGACATGACAGGATTTGCTGTCTTTTTCATTCACTCACAAGACACTGGTAATGTCAGCAAGCCCAAGGGTTAATACCTATTCCAAATGATTTTATTCTTTCGTCCCTCACATCTCCCTTTGCATTTGAAATTTAAATTTCCCATTCATCTTCGAAGATGGTCTTTGATATGATTTCATGGATATCGACTCATTTCGAAACCTGGCACACAGCACTTGTGTTCTCCTGAGATTTACTTACTGCTCCATCAGGGCCCAACCAACGTGTAATACCGTAATTAACATTTCCGATCAGCATTGCTAATAGCTTCAATATTTCTTCTTCCTTTCAAAACCACCGTCATGAATAAACCCGTTTTCAAGTCATCAAATCCAAATAATCAAAGTCTCTTTTTTTCTCTCCCTAAGGTCCTGAAAAATAATGTAACTTATAGGTTCCGTGCCATTGCCAATGAAACTCTTTGTTCAGAACCTTTCTGTCTGATTTATCTTCTGGTCACTATACTGGGATGACCATTTAGTTTGTATAACTCGGCACTTTAATTTCATGTTTCATGTATCTTGTTGTGTTTTATGTCTGTTGGCAGACCAATTTCCCTCCTGGGACAAATAAAGTTCTATCATATCGTATTTGGCTGAATCATTTAATCTGCAACTTAGAATCATAGTCATAGAGTCATAAAAAACAGAAATAGGCCCTTCAGCCAAACTCATCCATGCCGACTAAGATGCCCCATCTAAGCTAGTCCTATTTCCTGTATTTGATCCATATCCCACTAAACCTTCCCTGTCCATAAATCTGCGCAAGTGTCTTTGACACCTGACTCAACTACCTCCTCTGGCAGCTTATTCCATATTCCTACCATTCTCTAAGTGAAAAGGTTGGCCGCAGTTTATTATATATTTCCCCACTCTCCTTAAAACTAGTGTATGTCCACGAGTTCTTGATTCACCCACCTTGGTTAAAGAACTCTATGCATTTACACTATCAACCCCCTTTATACACCTCTATATCCCAGTTTGCCCTATTGCTCCCTATAACTTAGGCCTTCGAGTCCTGGCAACATCCTCATAACACGTCTCTGCACTCTTTCCATCTTTATAATATCCTTCCTACATTGCTCGGAACTAACGTTCATAAGTGGATACTTGGGGTAGGCACAATCATATAACTTATTTAGCATTTGTGACTGGTGACCAGTGACTAATTTTCAGTTCCATTTCCTTAGGCTCCATATCATGTTATCAGCTTTTTAAACCGCCTAGCCCAACAGGTTGCAATTGCTGTATTTCTGGATCGGTCTTATCCAAAATCTATAAATGAGTGGACTTTTCCAGATCATGCTACAGAAGCTGCTTCAAATGAGGTTGAAGTTGATTCAGACCATCAAGTCTACTCCGCCATTCAATCATGGCAGATCGATCTTTCCCTCTCAACCCCATTCTCCTGCCTTCTCCCCATAACCTCTGACACCAGTACTAATCAAGAATCTATCAAACTCCATGTTAAAAATATCCATTGACTTGGCCTCCATAGCCTCTGTGGCAATCAATTCCATGGATTTACCACCCTCTGACTAAAGAAATTCCTTCTCATCTCCTTTCTAAAGGTATGTCCTTTTACTCTGAGGCCATGGCCTCCAGCCCTAGACGCTCCCACTAATGGAAACATCCTCTCCACATCCTCTACCCAGCACTTTCACTATTCGGTAAGTTTCACTAAGGTCCCCCTCATCCTTCTAAACTCCTGCAAGTACAGGCCCAGTGTCGTCAAACAATCATCATATGTTAACCCAATCATTCCTGGGATTATTCTCGTAAACCTCCTCTGGACCCTCCCCAATGCCAGTATATCCTACCTCAGAAGAAGGGTTTCCGCCCGAAATGTTGCCTATTTCCTTTACTCCATAGATGCTGCCGCACCCGCATTTTTATTTATCCTACCTCAGATATGTGGACTAAACTGCTCACAATACTCCAAATACAGTCTGACCAGTGCTTTATAAAACCTCCGCATTGCATCCCTGTTTTTGTTTTATCTTAAAGCTAAGTCTAGGATTTGTTTTTAGTAACCTGATGCTCTTCCCACTATTCCAATACTTGGAGGGTATGATTTCCAAAGAATACTTATTGTAAGAGCAGCATTATTCAAGCTATAAATAACAATCTCTTCCACAGTTCTGTTATTAATTCTGCACCCTGTGGGAATATAAACTCAGAATCTGCTGATCAGTCATTTTGCATTAACATCTTATAAACATCATATTCCATGTTCTGGAATTAAGTGTGGCTCTCCAATTTCAATCAATTGTTGCATAGTTAAGTATTATTCACCACTAGTTACCATTTATGTCGAATGTGGATAAATGCTGAAGTGTAAATTATCTTGGATAAAGTTGCTAATCACACTCACCAACAAGCAATATTAATAAAATATTTCCACCTATGCTAACAAGTACAAGTGTTCATGTTAACATTTTATGTAGTTAAATAGGCAGACACATTCTAGAAGGGGTGTTGGAGGAGAAAGCTCTTAAAAGACAAATCTTTTAAGGTGGTCAAACTAGATGGTAAAATAAACCATAAATTCCTTGTATGTATAACCTCTCTGCTGCATGCATTACATGCATGATTTCATAACATACTGTATATACCACTTTTGTTCATTCATTCTGTTGATTTCAATCAAACACATTTCTGAAGAGGAACTCAATGCATTATTAAGAATACCATACCATGTGTTTAAACTATGTCTCCTCAGATCAATGTTCTATCCTGTGGAATAATAATCTTTAAGAGTTACTGAAGATAGACACAAAAACCTGGAGTAACTCAGCGATACAGGCAGCATCTCTGGAGCAAAGGAATGGGTGACGTTTTGGGTCGAGACACTACTGGTTATATCTGAGCTACAGGACATATCCAATTCTGAACACCATAGCTCAGAATGGATCTCCAAGACTTAAAGGTAAAGGAGAAGAGATTTTCGAGAATATTATGGGAAATACAGTGTGAACTTAGTAATGTAGTGAAACCTATTATTTCCTGGTGTATAGATTCTGCTCTTTGTGAAGTAGTAATCTCCACATCATCTTCAATGTAATATTGTATATTAATCACAGAAAGAGAAGCTAACCACTTAGCTGGAAAACTAAATAGGTGGGAAGATCTTACATTCTTAGAGCGTGGGACCGTGCAAAACAAATGGTGCCTGTTCAAGATTATTGTTTCATAAAACAGCTAATATTAGAGTCTGTGTGGGAAGGAGGGGGGGGGGGAGGGGGGGGCAATTTAGGTTTTTGAGGAATACTCAATCTGTTTTAGCTGGGAATGCAGAACCAATGAAATATTAAAGAGAAGGTATAACAAAGGAACAATAGAGGCAAACAATAGTTCAGAAATAGGACCTCAAATGTGAATCAGTTTGATGCAGTTTAGCAGAGAATATGAAAAAATGCAGACAGCATGGTTGATGATAGCAGCAAGCTGGTTCAAATAATGGTAGTTTTGTTTAGTTAGGTTTAGTTTATTGGCACGTGTAACATGGTAAGTGAAAATACAATCCATGAAAACAATTGAGCCATCCATAGTGTACAAATCCATGATAAATGTATTCTAATATCTCAGGACTGCTCTCTAGTTGTTGGTAGGATGGTTCAATTGACTGATAGCAGCTGGAAATAAACGTTTAAAGACGTTTAATGTCTGAAGAAGGATTCCCAAGTGAAACATCATCTTTCCCTGTTCTTCGGGAATGCTGCCTGACCCATATAACCATATAACCATATAACAATTACAGCATGGAAACAGGCCATCTCGACCCTTCTAGTCCGTGCCGAACACATAATCTCCCCTAGTCCCATATACCTGCGCTCAGACCATAACCATCCATTCCCTTCCCATCCATATAACTATCCAATTTATTTTTAAATGATAAAAACGAACCTGCCTCCACCACCTTCACTGGAAGCTCATTCCACACAGCTACCACTCTCTGAGTAAAGAAGTTCCCCCTCATGTTACACCTAAACTTCAGTCCCTTAATTCTCATGTCATGCCCCCTTGTTTGAATCTTCCCTACTCTCAGTGGGAAAAGCTTTTCCACGTCAACTCTGTCTATCCCTCTCATCATTTTAAAAACCTCTATCAAGTCCCCCCTTAACCTTCTGCGCTCCAAAGAATAAAGCCCTAACTTGTTCAACCTTTCTCTGTAACTTAGTTGCTGAAACCCAGGCAACATTCTAGTAAATCTCCTCTGTACTCTCTCTATTTTGTTGACATCCTTCCTATAATTAGGCGACCAAAATTGTACACCATACTCCAGAATTGGCCTCACCAATGCCTTGTACAATTTTAACATTACATCCCAACTTCTATACTCAAGTTGAGTTACTCCAGCCTTTGTGTCTTTCCAAATGTCTTTTAAATGGTGTTTGAGTTAAACTTCTCATGGGTTTAGCTTTCCCTTTGGCCCAGGGCACACCCTTCTCTCCACTCCGCCACACCCAATCACCCAATTCCTTTTCCTTCCTCCACTCCCTCCATCCCTTCTTCCTGCTCCAGGTCACACCCTGTTCCTCCACCCCCACATTTCTGCTACTCATCATCTCTCTCCCTCTGCTTCTACCTGTCACCTTCCATTCTTATCAGATTCCACCATTTGCAACCATTGTCAACTCCAATTACCACTTCCAGCCTTGGTGACTATCTCCACCCTCCTCCAATTCATCTGACTCATCTGCAAATGAATTAATCCTTACCTGATCCACCTCTCACTTGCCAGCTCTTGTCCCACCCTATCCCCTCACCTCTTCATGTCAGCTATCTCCTCTCCGTCAGTCCAACGAAGCATTTCATCTGAAACGTCGTCTGTCCATTTCCCTCCACTGATCATGCCTGACTCATTGAGTTCCTCCAGCAGTTTGTTTAGTTTAAGTTTAGTTTAGAAGCACAGCGCAGATAGAGGCCCTTCGGCCCACCTAGTCCATGCCGACCAGCAATCCTCGCACATTAACACTACCCCACACACACAAGGGACAATTTACATCAAGACAATTAACCTACATACCTGTACGTCTTTGGAGTGTGGGAGGAAACTGAAAATCTCTGAGAAAACCCACGTGGTCACGGGGAGAACGTACAAACTCCGCACAGACAGCACCCATAGTCGGGATTGAACCCGCGTTTCCAGTGCTGTAAGGTTGCAGCTCTACCACTGCACCCCTATTATTGCTAATTATTGCACAAAATTCTAACAACCCGTCTGTTGTGTCTTTATATTTACTATTCTCTTTTAATTAATGTTATATCTATTTTTAGTATTTTTAGGAACATTCATAATTTCATGGAATTAAGGAGAGCATTGTTAATAAATACTTCTCCGTGGATTGTCACCTTGTCGTGGTGGAGAAGCTTGTGTGGTCCTGAGATCCTGAGAGCGATGCCGTCTGGAGCTATGCTCCTGATAGGGCCACCCATGGCGGTACGGTAACGATGGAACAGGCGGGGGACGGTGGTTGACCTTAGTGGAGCGTCACAACGGCTGGGAAGGCGGATGAAGGCTGCAGCAGAAAAGGGTCTCCGGTCGTCTTGGACTCCATGCCACTGGATCCTGACCCAGATCTGTCAAGGACCTTGGGATGGCTGTCTGCGCACCAGTCTCCCCACGTTAAACAACGTCACGCACAGGCATCCTCCATATTGGGAATAGCACCCTGGAGACACCCATGGTCAGCCATGACCGAAGGGCGCCTAAGAAAAAAGGTTAATAAAGAATGATCAGCATGAGGTTAAAAATAAAGAACTTTGCATTGGAAACACAAAATCAATTGTAAAAAGTTTGAAATCGCTGAACAGGTCGGTATATTAGAGAGATAGACAGAGTTTATATTTCAGGTCAATGACTTTTCATCAGAACCTAGCAAAGTTAGAAATCAACCATGTTTAAAATTATAGAGAAATCGGAAAGCTCGACAACAGAAAGAGAATACCTGTGATAGACACAAAAAGCTGGAGTATCTCAGCGTGCCAGACGGCATCTCTGGAGAAAAGGAATAGATGATGATGTTCTGACCCTTCTTCAGACTGAGAGTCTGGGGAATGAGAGATATGCTGTAGACAGTGGTGTAGAGAGATATAAGACAAATGAATGAAAGATATGCAAAGATATGGATGGAAACCAAGAATGACTGAATGCGAAACATGATGTGTGTGCTAGTGGATATCAAATAGCAGTTCATATTTTATTTGGTTTGGTTTAGTTTACTTTACTTTAGTTTACATTTGTTTAGTTTAGAGATATGGCATGAGAAGCAGCCCTTTGGCCCGCCAGGTCCATGCTGACCATTGATCACCTGTTCACACTGGTTCTATGTCATCCCACATTCTCCTATGCTCCCTGCGCAATTTAAAGAGGTCAACTAACCTACAAACACTCATGTCTTTGGGACGTGGAAGAAAACCGGAGCACCCAGAGGAAATCCACACAGTCACTGGGAGAACATGTAAACTCCACACAGACACCACCCAAAGTCAGGATCGAACCTGCGTCATTGGTATTGTGAGACAGCAACTCTATGAGCTGCACCACTGTACCACACTAATCTGTCAGAGCGAGATGATTGAAAACAGGCGAGAAAGAGAATAAAGTAATATTTTTACTGCAAAATGCAAAACACTGGGGAGCCAAAACATTGCAAATTCTGGAAAACTGAAATAAAAACAAAATGTTGGATGCCTAGGTCAGACAGCACTAGTGGAGAGAACAAGTAAAGTTAATGTATCATGTTATTAACCTTCCACCAGAACTAGTCAGTTCTAACACAAAATGATTTCCCAAAATTGTTAAATTCAGTACTGACTCCTGAAGACTGTAATATGCATAGTTGCAAGAAGAGATGTGATCTATACATTGGAAGCAGACAAAAAATGCTGGAGAAACTCAGCGGGTGAGGCAGCATCTGTGGAGAAAAGGAGTAGGCAACGTTTTGGGTCGAGACCCTTCTTCAGACATTGGATTTCATTAGAACAATGGGAAGAGACTAAAGTCAGAGGGAACAGTGGCAAGGCACGGCAAGGCAAGTTTATTTGTATGGCACCTTTCAACAACAAGGTAATTCAAAGTGCTTTACATAAAACTTTATAAGCATTGGAAAGAAACACATATGAAATGACAATTAGATGTAAAACGATTATTAGATTATTCAGACAAAATAATTACTAAATTAAAAGCAATCAAATAAAATATTTAAAATAGAATAAAACCAGGAATAGAAGTTACAGTGCAATATAGGTAATTAATAAATTGAATTGTTTACTGAAAGGCAGCGGCAAACAGAAAAGTCTTCAGTCTAGATTTAAAAGAGCTGAGAGTTGCAGCAGACCTGCAGTTTTCTGGGAGTTTGTTCCAGATATGTGGTACATAAAAACTAAATGCTGCCTCTCCATGTTTAGTTCTGACTCTGGGGACACAGAGCAGACCTGTCCCAGACGATCTGAGAGGACTGGGTGGTTCGTAGCTAAGCAGAAGATCAGAAATATATTTTGGCCCTAAACCATTCAGTGCTTTGTAAACCAACAGTAGTGTTTTGAAATCAATTCTTTGACAGACAGGAAGCCAGTGTAAAGACCTCAGAACTGGAGTAATGTGATCTACTTTTTTGGTCTTAGTGAGGACTCGAGCAGCAGCATTCTGAATTAACTGCAGATGTCTGATCGACGTTTTAGGGAGACCTGTAAAGACACTGTTACATTAGTCGAGCCTGCTGAAGATAAATGCATGGACAGGTTTTTCCAAATCCTGCTGAGACATAAGTCCTTTAATCCTTGATATATTCTTTAGGTGGTAGTAGGCGGACTTTATGACTGTTTTTATGTGGCTGTTGAAGTTCAGGTCTGAGTCCATGACTACTCCTAAGTTTCTGGCTTGGTTTGTTGTTTTTAGCATTACCATTTGACGCTGGGTGCTAACTTTCAATCATTCTTCCTTGGCTCCAAAAACAATTATTTCAGTTTTTTCTTTGTTTAATTGGAGAAAATTCTGGTTCATCCAATCGTTGATTTGCTCAATGCATCTACTCAGTGCTTGTATTGGACTATAGTCTCCTGGTGATATTGTTATGTAGATTTGTGTGTCGTCTGCGTAACTATGGTAACATATTTTGATGTTTTTCATGATCTGAGCCATTGGAAGCATGTAGATGTTAAACAGAAGAGGCCCCAGAATGGAGCCCTGTGGAACTCCACATGTAATTTTTGCACGCTCAGATGTGTAATTACCTATAGACACAAAGTAGTCCCTGTCCTTCAAGTAGGATTCAAACCATTTTAATGCTGTGCCCGAAAGTCCCACCCAGTTTTCCAGATGGTCTAGTAATATGTTGTGATCGACTGTGTCGAATGCAGCACTGAGATCTAGTAATACTAAGACTGAAATTTTGCCATTGTCTGTGTTTAAGTGAATGTCATTGACGACCTTAACAAGAGCCGTCTCGGTGCTGTGGTGTGGTCTAAATCCTGACTGGAAGACATCAAAACAGCTGTTCATTAACATGAAATTGTTCAGCTGCTTAAAAACAGCTTTTTCAATGATTTTACTGAGAAATGGGAGGTTTGATATTGGTCTATAATTGTTCAGTAGTGAAGTGTCTAAGTTGTTTTTTTTTAAGAGAGGCTTGATAACAGCAGTTTTCAGGGCCTGTGGGAAGACACCTGAGAGAAGGGACGTGTTTACAATCTGTAGAAGGTCTGAGGTCATGCAGTTTGATGCACCTTTAAAAAGGCCTGTTGGTAGAATATCAAGGCAGCAGGAGGAGGATTTCAAATGTTGTATAATGTCCTCCAAGGTTTTATGGTTAATAACATAAAATTGTGTCATGGTATTTGAATTGATTATAGGTGGACACATGGACAACACATGTCCTGCACCTGATGTGGAGGCACTGACTGCTTGCCTAATTTTCTGAATTTTGTCGGTGAAGAAGGAGGCAAATTCATTACAGGCCCTTGTGGAAAGCAGTTCAGGGGCTACTGACACAGGAGGGTTTGTTAGCCTGTCGACAGTAGTAAACAAGGCCCGTGCATTATTATTGTTTTTGGCAATGATGTCAGAGAAGAAGGATTGCCTTGCATTTCTCAGTTCCAAGTTGTAGATTCAAAGTCTTTCTTTATAAATGTAATAGTGAACCTGGAGATTTGTTTTCCGCCACCTACGTTCAGTTTTCCCGACACTCTCTTTGTTCAATTTTTACCCATGTGGTGTTTCTCCATGGAGGCTTCTTTTTGCCAGGGACCACTTTCACCTTAGTGGGTGCAATGGCATCAATAATATTTGTAATTTTCACATTGAAATTATCGACAAGCTCATTTACTGAGACCCAAGGGAGAGTGGGCGTGGAGGAGAAAGCCTGAATAAATGTTCCACAGGTGTTTTCTGTTATGTACCGTTTTGTGATTACTTTTCTTTGAACATTAGTCTGCACAGAGATAGCACTCTCAAAGAAAACACATGAATGATCAGAGAGGGCAGCATCAACCACAACAACCTTAGAAATGCTAACACCCTTGGACATGACTAAGTCCAGTGTGTGACCTTTGTTGTGTGTGGGCTCCGTCACATGCTGATTCAGTCCATAGTTAACAATGACACAATACAGTTCTTTAGTCCCTTTGTCATGGAGTTTGTCAACATGAATGTTAAAATCACCAACAATAACTACACAGTCAAAGTCAATACAGATTGTAGACAGTAGTTCAGAAAATTCGTCAAAAAAGGCTGCACAGTATTTAGGTGGCCTGTAGACATTTAGGAACATAACTCGGGAAGAAGAGTTCAACTTAACAGCCACATATTCAAAGGAGGCAAAGTTTCCATAAGATATCTGCTTGCATTGGAGGGAATCATTAAACAGAACAGCCACAGAACAGCCACTTCTCCTCCTTTCTTATGCACTCTGGCCTCACTTATAAAACTGAAGTTGGGAGGAGTTAATTCAATAAGAACAGCAGCACTGTTGTTTTGATCTAACCAGGTTTCAGTTAAGAACAGACAATCAAGATCGTGCCTGATAATAAATTCATTGATTAAAAATGTTTTTACTCTGCCAAAGACCTGACATTTAATAAATCTAGGTTTAGTGTGTTAAAATCATTATCTGCTGGCTGTGGCTGGTGAGGAATGGGTGCTAAATTCGATAAATCAGCAGAATGAGTTGAGTGCATCTTGTTTTGCTTTTTTCGTTGACTTATTAAGACTGGAACTGAGCAAGCTACCAGCGTGTTGGGCCCCGACTTATCCTGGAAAAAGTCATGAGTGCAATCTGTCCTGTAGCCTGAGCCCAGCAGCATATATCAGTTAGAGCTTGCTGTATTTTGTACACAAGTAACGGAATGTGCTGTACTGTTATCAGGCTGTGGAGACAGAGGATGATTCTGCCCTCGTTGCAGAGGTGGGGGTGGTGCAGGTCGTTCCTTTGGCGATTTTGCCAGAACTCAATGAGGACTTAGAGCCAATGGTGGGAGAGGGGGCAGTGGGGCATTTGAGGGACGGAACCTGGGAGTAGGGCGGGTTGTGAATTTGGTTCCAGCAGCGACCAGCTGTTTCATATGGTCAGAGAACTCCAAGAGAGGGGAAGAGGGGGAAAGGGTGGGTATAGAGAAGGGTGACCAGGATGGGGTTTGGGGAGTGGAGAGAGGTGAATTTGTTGGTAAGGTGGGAGGTGGGAGGTGAATGGTAAATTAAAATGAAACAGATTGCTCAATTTACTCTTGCAGAATAAAGTACATGAAATTGGCAGAGGAACAAGTAAACCTGTTTCCCTTGGTAACAGTATTTGGCTGTCCGGTTAGTCAGTGGGGTAGAGATTAAAGGGCAATTGTTGTATTTGGCATTGAACTGTGAAATAGGGAGGGATAATAGTGTTGGTATCATAGACAGAATGGTATCAAAAATTACAGCGGGATTTTGATCAGCTCAGTAAGCGAGCCAAGGATTAGCAAATGGAGTTTATTTCAGATGTGTGTGAGGTGTTGCATTTTGGAAAGTCAAACCAGGGCCGGACTTCCACAGTGAATGGTAGTCCTGGGGAACAATGTAGAACAGAGGGATCTAGGAGTACAAATACCTAATTCCCTGAAAGTAGCTTTACCTGGGTCATGGAGATCCATTGTCGGCCACCATTTATTATCTAAATGGTGGCCAACTAGGAAAGGGGAGATGCAGCGAGACCTGGGTGTCATGTACACCAGTCTGAAAGTAGGCATGCAGGTGCAGCAGGCAGTGTTGAAGCGAATGGTATGTTAGTTTCATAGCAAAAATTTGTTCAGGGAGGTTCTACTGCAGTTGTACAGGGTCTTGGTGAGACCACACCTGGAGTATTGCGTACAGTTTTGGTCTCCAAATCTGAGGAAGGACATTTTGCCATAGAGGGAGTGCACCAGACTGAATGGACACTGTCTTATGAGAAAGACTGGATTTTTTTGTTTCTCTCTAGAATTTAGGAGATTGAGAGGGGATCTTATAGAAACTTACAAAATAAAGGGGTTGGACACGCTAGATGCAGGAAGATTGTTCCCGATGTTGGGGAAGTCCAGGACAAGGGGTCACAGCTTAAGGATAAGGGGGAAATCCTTTAAAACCAAGATGAGAAGAACTTTTTTCACACAGAGAGTGGTGAATCTCTGGAACTCTCTGCCACAGAGGGTAGTCGAGGCAGTTCATTGGCTTATTTAAGAGGGAGTTAGATGTGGCCCTTGTGGCTAAGGGGATCAGGGGGTATTCCACAGGTACGGGTAGTCCTGGGGATCAGCCATGTCATATTGAATGAGGGATCTAGGAGTACAAATACCTAATTCCCTGAAAGTAGCTTTACCTGGGTCATGGAGATCCATTGGAACATGAGGGACAGAGTAGTGAAGAAGGCATTTGTTTCACTGACCTTCGTCAGTCAGGCACTAAGTAGGAGTTTGGACATTATGCTGCAGTTGTAGAAGACGCAGGTGAGGCTGCACTTGAAATATAATTACAATTATGGTGAACCTGCTGCAGGAAATACATCATTTAGCTGGAAAGAAGATTTATGATTCAAAGGCCTGATTCAAAGGCCTGAGCTATTGGAAGAGGTTGGGTAGGCTGGGGCCTTATTCTTTGAACCGCAGGAGACTGAAGTTTTCTATTTTAGTTGTATTGGATCATTAGGGGCATAAAGAAGGTGAATGCATGCCATCTTTTTCCCAGGGATTGAATCCAGAAATAGTGGCAAAGGTTAAAAATGAGAGGGGAAAAACTTAAAAGGAACCTGAGGGGCAACATTTTCACACAGATGGTGGTGCATATATGGAACAAGCTGCCTAATGATGTGGTTGAGGCATTTACAATAACAACATTTAAAAGACATCTGGACAGATACATGAAAAGGAAATGGTGGGAAGAAGATGGGCTAGACACGAGACTACCTTAAATTGGCATCTTGTTCAGCAGAGACGAGTTAGGTTAAAGGGCCTGTTTCCAAGATATATTACTCTGTGAGTCTATGACTCCATGGGTGCAGGAGTTGGGATATCATGTTTCAGCTGGGGAAGGCCATATTTGGAATAAGAGTCAAGAGTGTTTTATTGTCATATGTCCAAGACAGACAATAAAATTCTTACTGCGTACTGTTCTGATCATCCTGCTAAAAGAAGGATGGTATTAATCAAAACAAATGTATGAGGATGTTACTGGATCTGAACGGATTAAGTTATAAGGAGAAACTGGGTCTTTTCCTCCTGGGGTGAAGGAGGCTAAACCATTAGGGTATCGATAATCTGAATAGCCAAAGTCCATTCCCCCAGTATAGACTCCACTACTCTGGAAAAAAGATCGTGGCTATTCACTTTATGCGTGTCGTGCCCCTCATGTTTTTACATACCTCAGTAAGATCACCACTCAGCCTCTTGTGCTGAAGTTGATAGGGGAAAATTTAAAAGAGACATAAGGAGTAACTTTTTCACATAGAGTGTGTTGGAAGGAACTGCAGATGCTGGTTTACACTGAAGGTAGACACAAAATGCTGGAGTAACTCAGCGGGTCAGGCAGCATCTCTGGAGGGAAGGAATAGGTGACGTTTTGGGTTGAGACCCTTCTTCAGACTTCACATTGAGTATGGTCACATCACATGGAGTACAGTGAACTGGAGTCAGTCCACATAGACTATGGTTCATACATGGAATGGGCTACCAAGAGAGTGGTGGAGGCAGGTACAATTGCAACATCTAAAAGACACACAGGTAGCTTGTGGATGGGAAAAGTTTGCTGGGATATGGGCAAGTCACAGGCAAATGTGACCAGCCCAGAATGCCAATTGTTGATATTAACAGCATGGGGCCAGTTTTCATGCTGTATAAGCTCTATGACTCTAAAGAGTCATCTTCTAGGATTTAGACATCACTAACAAGACCAGCAGGAGGATGAGAAGGAGCTGCATTTGATGACATTTCCATCTTCCTTCGGTTGTTGCCCTTGTTCATGGTGGGCAAGGTTGTGAGAGACGCTGTTAGAACAACGTGGCCTGATAACTGTAATGCATATTGAATGTGATACACATGGCTGCCATTATATGCTGCTGGTGGAGGGAATTAATATTGGCAGGAAGGAACTGCAGATGCTGATTTACACCAAAGATAGATACAAAATGGAGTGACACAACGGGTCAGTCAGCATCTCTGGAGAAAAGGAATAGGTGAGCCGAGACCCTGCTTCAGACTGCGAGTCAGGGGAGAGGGAAAGTAGAGGTATGAAGGGTTAAGAACAAATCAGAGCCAGCACCGACGACCAAGGCAAGGTGGAGACCACAATGGTCCAATGTTGGCTGTGGGGAAAGTTATAACGAAAGGGATACCAACAGTGAAACTAGTAGGGCAGCTAGGGTGGGTGAGGGATGGAGAGAGAGGGAATGGAAGAATGAATATTGGTGTAGGATAAGGCGCCACCATAGTGCATTGCTGTGACCCGGTTAGTGAATACATTCATGAGAATATAGTCCCTTTCTTAATATCCATTTGATGAACAGAGAAAAGGGTGGCTGTTTGACATGTGCAAACATATGACCTTATGATTAATAACTTGTCCCAGGTGTACGCAGGGGGTCAATAAATGCTGGCTGTGACTACATTGACAACATTGTGCATATGACTTAAGATCTCTTGAGATCTCTTTTAATTTGAGAAGGAATACACTATATGTACATGAATAAACGATGTATTCAAGAGAGAGTTAGATATAGTTGGGGCTAAAGGAATCAAGGGATTATATGGAGGGGGGGGAGCAGGAACGGGATACTGATGTTGGATGATTAGCCATGATCATATTGAATTGCGGTACTGGCTCGAAGGGCCGAGTGGCCTACTCCTGCACCTATTTTCTATGTTTCTATATTATATAGTTCCCGTATCTGTGTTTACCCGACGTGCTGGGGGAGAGGGAAGAGCCAGCAGGTTGTTGTCTTTCTGGGGCAGTGGTGGCTGAGGAAGACGTGCTGTGTTTGTGTTCAACATTGCTGACAGCCCGCGTCTCCCTCAGCGTTCCCCAACTCAGCGCCTCACGTTGGCAGCGCGGCGGCTGCTGCCAGCTCAGCTCAGCTCAGCTCAGCAGGACGTTGGAGACTCGCTGTGTATGAGGAGGAAGCTGCCGCCGTCCCTTCCCTTCCCTTCCCTTCCCTGTTGCCGGCTGACTGACGTCCCAGGCTTTTAGGTGATATCAGCGCATTCCCCAGCCGCCCGAATACCCTCAACTCCTCCCGCTCCACTGCCCCCTTCCCACCAGCAGCTCACCTCCCGCCCCAGCTACTCCACTGCCCCTCTTCCGCTCCACACACACCCACCCGCTCCACCAACATCCCCACTGCCACCTCACCTTCACCAGACAGTCTCCACCACCCCTCTCCCGCTCCAGCCGCTTAACTACCCTCTCCCCCCCGCCCCACTGCTCCACTGCCCCACAGCAGCCACTTGTCAGCTCGCCTCTTGCCCCCTTCTTCCCATTTTTCACAATTTCAAACATACCTTTTTAAAAACAAATTGCAACTTTGCTGGATTCAATATTTTTCTCCTGTGGTGACTGACCTCTTTCCCCCGAAATCAGAGATCCGATTATTTTTGAACGGGGCGACGGATTTCTTCTGCCAGAGGTAAGAGGTTTATTTATCATCTCCACCTTTACTGTCTGTTGTTTTTGCCTGAACTTAACCATGTGAAAACGGCAAACAGCCTTTTTTTTAATGAGGTGAATGACGATAATGAAATATGTGGTCAGCGTTCATTTTTATTTGTTTCCGAGGGTTTTTTTTTTGTGGGTGTTTTATTTTAATGGTATGCAGAAGTTGTGATGTTTATCAAGTATCAGGCAGGGAAGTAAATCCCTTCCAATCCTGCCCGAAGAAATGTAAGAAATCACTGTTGCCTTAACCCGCTCGTTTATTTGTCAGCATTAAGATTCACTCTTCCCCATTTATGATCTGCAAACGGTCTGTCACTGCAAGAATAACCCTGGATATTTATGCACTTAGTACGTGGTACAAAATATCATAAATTGTGTTCAAATGTGCCAGAGACAGAGCAAATGTCAATTCAGATAGCAAATGGTTTATTACCTGTAAGTGGTCTTTTAAATTGTCAACCCTCCCTAGCTAGAATGTTTTTTGACTTGA
Source organism: Leucoraja erinaceus (assembly GCF_028641065.1). Classification (NCBI taxonomy): domain Eukaryota; kingdom Metazoa; phylum Chordata; class Chondrichthyes; order Rajiformes; family Rajidae; genus Leucoraja; species Leucoraja erinaceus. The sequence continues at coordinate 15,662,832 of NC_073380.1, read as the reverse complement.
AAGGTAAACTCAGTTTTTCTTTACAGTTGTTGCCTGACCTGCTGAGTGTTGCTAGTGTTTTCCATTTTTATTTTAGATTTCTAAATTGACTGATTTAGAAAATACGTCAAAATAGTGACCAGGTATCATGCACGTTTATCCGACTGCACAGAATTGCATCATTGTGCTTTTTAGTCATATCACTGCCTTATAAAAAAAAATATCTTCCCAAGGAGGTTTTCCAATTGATTTTGGAATATAATTCAGGAATATAATTAAAGATTCCAGACTGTATTAAAAAAACTACATTTTTTGCCATTGATCCAATTGAAATATCAGAAGGGCTAACCTTCACTTTAGTCCACTGGTAACCAATGCGATTTTAGCCAATAAGAGGCTGTATTTTTGTATTTATCAATGATTTTGCTTATGGGATACATTTGTAAAGGTTTTAAAAAATGGCTCCTTTTTGGAATTGTAGATTTACTCATAATATGGGTTTGTATACCAGTTGAGTATATGCCATTACAAAATACAGGCAGAATCTCTTGTGGAGTTGTTCACAGGTGAGATTAAAATGCATGCCATTTTACAGTATGTTCATAGAGGTTGAAGAGTGTTATGAAAAATGGGAAAATATGTGGATGACTATTCTAATCTGAAAAATATCAAATTACAGCAAGTATATTAAAAGTTGGAAATACAAACACCAAATACTGTAAATACTGAGCAGGTAAAGCAGACTGGTAAGAACATATGAGCTGAATGAGACTGAAGAAGGGTCTCGAACCAAAATGACTCTGATTCTTTCTATCCAGAGATGCTGCCTGTCCCGTTGAGTTACTCCAGCATTTTGTGTCCATCTAATGAGCTGAATGAATCAGATGTGATCAGCCAAAATACTAGGGTTTATCCACTCCCAGGTAGGTTGTGGACTTTCATGGACCCACTCAGTCCAGGATGCGCTGAATTATAGATGAATCAGAAATCCATCTGAAGAATAATTCTTAAATCCTATTAGCATGGCTAAGTAACTCATGATCGATTCCACTTTGTCACTGGAGCCTGAATGAAGTTCAGCAGCACTATCTCATCATGCAGGGAATAATCCATATTGGCCGAAACTCATCTTTGATCAATGGTATCCAGATCTGGCATAGGGTGGTGAGTCAAGATTCAAGAGTGTTTTATTGTCCAGGACAAGGGGTCACAGAAGGATAAATGGTTTAAAACCGAGATGAGAAGAACTTTTTTCACACAGAGAGTGGTGAATCTCTGGAACTCTCTGCCACAGAGGGTAGTTGAGGCCAGTTCATTGGCTATATTTAAGAGGGAGTTAGATGTGGCCCTTGTGGCTAAGGGGATCAGGGGGTATGGAGAGAAGGCAGGTACGGGATACTGAGTTGGATGATCAGCCATGATCATATTGAATGGCGGTGCAGGCTCGAAGGGCCGAATGGCCTACTCCTGCACCTAATTTCTATGTTTCTATGTTTCTATATTTCCCAGATAGAACAATGAAATTCGTGCAGCAGCACAACAGAATATGTAAACATAGTACAATGTAAGCAATATAATGAATGAGAAAACAAAAGTCCAGTGTGTCTATATATACACATACTCACAAATACCCATATATATATAGATCATATATGTGATCACACACAAAAAAAACAATAATAGTGAAATAAACCCTGTTCATTTGAGTAGAGATTGGTGATCTTGCAGACATGGGAAAAGACCTGATCACTACAGATGTATTACATATTTTACTTTATTTGTCTATTTTTAATGGTTCCTTATTGTTTTTAAGTCATTCGTTTTGCTCCTTTAAGTTAATCAATTATTTTGAAAATTCTCTGATAATAAGATTTTTATTTAAAAAATCCAACATTTTATGGTATTGACAGAAAGCAAGGATTGCTTTGCATATTGTCAGAGGATGTCAATGATATTTTGGGACACAGCACTTGCCGGCAACTCACCACTACAGTTCTCAGTTGAGGCCTCGGCGTGCCTGCTGGGTTCAGAGGGTCAGCTTGCTTCTCAGTCCACATCTGGCCCCTGTTAGTGCAGGGACCAGGAATGATGAATGGATCAGGAAGGACAAGAATGATGCCAGGAATGAGTGGGGACCTTATTGAAACATACAGAATAGTGAAAGGCTTGGATAGAGTGGATGTTGATGGGAGAGTCTAGGACTGGAGGTCATAGCCTGAGAATTAAAGGACATTCTTTTAGGAAAGAGATGAGGAGACATTTCTTTAGTCAGAGGATAGTGAATCTCTGGAATTATTTGCCACAGATGGCTGTGGAGGCCAAGTCAGTGGATATATTTAAGGCAGAGATAGATAGATTTTGGATTAGTACAGGTGTCAGAGGTTATGGGGAGAAAGCAGGAAATGGGGTTAGGAGAGAGAGAGAGATCAGCAATGATTGAATGGCAGAGTAAACTTGATGTGCCGGATGGCCTAATTCTACCCCTATCACTTATGACCTTATGAAAGGCACAAAGTGCTGGAGTAACTCAGCGGGTCAGGCAGCATCTCTGGATAACATGGAAGGGTACATTTCAGGTTGGGGCCCTTCCTCAGGTGCTGCCTGACCTGCTGAGCTACTCCAGCACTTTGTGTCCTTTTGTGTAAACCAGTATCTGCAATTCTTTGTTTCTGCACCATGAATGGTTAATTTAGCTGGTAGGAATATCATGCTCGGCTCAGCAACATTCTTCTGCTCATTGGCGTATCATCAGAAATGGAAAAGGTTAGAGATAAAATAAGTTTTACGATACAGAGAAAACTGGGGGCTAATGTTTGGGAGGAGGAAGGAACAAGATAAACAGACTATGGATGACAGCAGAGATTTAATGTCAAGGGGATAATGGTGTAGGAAGGCTCTATAAGGCTGGTCAGGCCGCATTTGGAGTACTGTGAGGAAATATGAGCCCCATATCTGAGGAAGGATGTGCTGGCTCTGGAGAGGGTCCAGAGGAGGTTTACAAGAATGATTCCAGGAATGAGTGGGTTAGCATATGTTGAGCATTTGACAGCATTGGGCCTCTACTCGCTGGAGTTTAGAAGGTTGAGGGGGGACCTCATTGAAACTTACAGAATAATGAAAGGCATAGATAGAGTGGATGCAGAAAGGATGTTTCCACTGGTGGGAGAGTCTAGGACATAGAAACATAGAAACATAGAAATTAGGTGCAGGAGTAGGCCATTCGGCCCTTCGAGCCTGCACCGCCATTTAATATGATCATGGCTGATCATCCAACTCAGTATCCCCCGAACTACCTTCTTTAGTCCCCTTGGCCACAAGGGTAACTCCCTCTTAAATCTGTGGAACTACCCTCTGTGCCAGTTCCAGAGATTCACCACTCTCTGTGTGAGGCCTCATCTCAGTAAAGGTTTTCCCCCTTATTTAAGCTGTGCTTTGTCCTGGACTTCCCCAACATCGGGAAATTCTTGAGCCTGTCCAACCCCTTAAGAATTTTGTAAGTTTCTATAAGATCCCCTCTCAATCTCCTAAATTCCAGAGAGTACAAACCAAGTCTATCCAGTCTTTCTTCATAAGACAGTCCTGACATCCCAGGAATCAGTCTGGTGAACCTTCTCTGCACTCCCTCTATGGCAATAATGTCTTTCCTCAGATTTGGAGACCAAAACTGCACGCAATACTCCAGGTGTGGTCTCACCAAGACCCTATACAACTGCAGTAGAACCTCCCTGCTCCTATACTCAAATCCTCTTGCTATGAAAGCCAACATGCCATTCGCTTTCTTTACTGCCTGCTGCACCTGCATGCCTACCTTCAATGACTGGTGTACCATGACACCCAGGTCTCGCTGCATCTCCCCCTTTCCCAATCGGCCACCGTTTAGATAATAATCTGCTTTCCCGTTTTTGCCACCAAAATGGATAACCTCACATTTATCCACATTAAACTGCATCTGCCAAACATTTGCCCACTCACCCAGCCTATCCAAGTCACCTTGCAGTCTCCTAGCATCCTCCTCACACCTAACACTGCCCCCCAGCTTAGTTTCATCCGCAAACTTGGAGATATTGCCTTCAATTCCCTCATCCAGATCATTAATATATATTGTAAATAGCTGGGGTTCCAGTACTGAGCCTTGCGGTACCCCACTAGTCACTGCCTGCCATTGTGAAAAGGACCCGTTTACTCCTACTCTTTGCTTCCTGTTTGCCAGCCAGTTCTCTATCCACATCAATACTGAACCCCCAATGCCATGTGCTTTAAGTTTGTATACTAATCTCTTATGTGGGACCTTGTCGAAAGCCTTCTGGAAGTCCAGATACACCACATCCACTGGTTCTCCCCTATCCACGCTACTAGTTACATCCTCGAAAAATTCTATAAGATTCGTCAGACATGATTTACCTTTCGTAAATCCATGCTGACTCTGTCCAATGATTTCACCACTTTCCAAATGTGCTGCTATCCCATCTTTAATAACTGACTCTAGCAGTTTCCCCACTACCGATGTTAGGCTAACTGGTCTGTAATTCCCCGTTTTCTCTCTCCCTCCCTTCTTAAAGAGTGGGGTTACGTTTGCTACCCGCCAATCCTCTGGAACTACTCCAGAATCTAAAGAGTTTTGAAAGATTATTACTAATGCATCCACTATTTCTGGAGCTACTTCCTTAAGTACTCTGGGATGCAGCCTATCTGGCCCTGGGGATTTATCGGCCTTTAATCCATTTAATTTACCCAACACCACTTCCCGACTAACCTGGATTTCACTCAATTCCTCCACCTCCTTTGACCCGCGGGCCCCTGCTATTTCCGGCAGATCATTTATGTCTTCCTTAGTGAAGACGGAACCAAAGTAGTTATTCAATTGGTCCGCCATGTCCTGGTTCCCCATGATCAACTCACCTGTTTCTGACTGCAAGGGACCTACATTTGTTTTAACTAATCTCTTTCTTTTCACATATCTATAAAAACTTTTGCAGTCAGTTTTTATGTTCCCTGCCAGTTTTCTTTCATAATCCATTTTTCCTTTCCTAATTAAGCCCTTCGTCCTCCTCTGCTGGTCTCTGAATTTCTCCCAGTCCTCCGGTATGCTGCTTTTTCTGGCTAGTTTGTACGCATCATCCTTTGCTTTGATACTATCCCTGATTTCCCTTGTTATCCATGGATGCACTACCTTCCCTGATTTATTCTTTTGCCAAACTGGGATGAACAATTTTTGTAGTTCATCCATGCAGTCTTTAAATGCCTTCCATTGCATATCCACCGTCAACCCTTTTAGAATTAATTGCCAGTCCATCTTGGCCAATTCACGTCTCATACCCTCAAAGTTACCTTTCTTTAAATTCAAAACCATTGTTTCTGAATTCACAATGTCACTCTCCATCCTAATGAAGAACTCAACCATATTATGGTCACTCTTGCCCAAGGGGCCACGCACAACAAGACTACTAACTAACCCTTCCTCATTACTCAATACCCAGTCTAAAATAGCCATCTCTCTCGTTGGTTCCTCTACATGTTGGTTTAGATAACTATCCCGCATACATTCCAAGAAATCCTCTTCCTCAGCACCCCTGCCAGTTTGATTCACCCAATCTATATGTAGATTGAAGTCACCCATTATAACTGCTTTGCCTTTGTCGCAAGCATTTCTAATTTCCTGTTTGATACCATCTCCAACTTCACTACTACTGTTAGGTGGCCTGTACACAACATCCACCAGCGTTTTCTGCCCCTTATTGTTTCGCAGCTCTACCCATACCGATTCCACATTCTCCAAACTAATGTCCTTCCTTTCCATTGCGTTAATCTCCTCTCTAACCAGCAACACTACCCCACCTCCTTTTCCTTTCTCTCTATCCCTCCTGAATATTGAATATCCCTGGATGTTCAGCTCCCAGCCTTGGTCACCCTGGAGCCATGTCTCCGTGATCCCAACTATATCATAATCATTAATGGCTATCTGCACGTTCAACTCATCCACCTTATTACGAATACTCCTTGCATTGAGACACAAAGCCTTCAGGCTTGTTTTTACAACGCTCTTACCCCTTATACAATTATGTTGAAAAGTGGCCCTTTTTGATTTTTGCCCTGGATTTGTCTGCCTGCCACTATGACATGAGGTCACAGCCTCAGAATTGAAGGGCGCTCTTTTAGAAAGTAGGTGAGGAGGAACTTCTTTAGTCAGAGGGTAGTTAATCTGTGGAACTCATTGCCACAGAGGGCTGTGGAGGCCAAGTCAATGGATATTTTTAAGGCAGTGAACGACAAATTCTTGATTAGAACAGGTGTCAAGTGTTTTGCGGAGAAGGCAGGAAGATTGGATTAAGAGGCAGAGATCAACCATGATTGAATGGCGGAGTAGACATGATGGACCGAATGGCTTCATTCTACTTCTATAACTTGGGAACCTGTGAACTGCAGATGTTGGTTTACACCAAAGATAGACACAATATGTTGGAGTAACTCAAGTCAGTGGAGTGATGGTGCAAGACAATGAAAAGTGATGTCTGCAGATGCAAAAATGAATCTAGGACAAGTGTATGTGTAAATAGCAGTATCATAGGCTGAAATTGTTACGGCCTAGTGTAACAACAGGAAGAAATCTGTTCTGTGGCCTGAACTAAGCTGGAAGTTTGAAATTTGGGAAGGGGACAGAATTGGGATCATCATGTATGGGGGATCTGTGAAGCTGCAAACATGATACTGATCACTACGAGGGGAACAAAAAGTTCACACATTTAGTTATGTGCCTGGCTGGGGAGCCAATGGAATGAAGCTACCATCTGTGGGATTATGATTTGCTTCATGACTTTTGTGACTAGTATGGGGGTCAGAGGTTATAGGGAGAAAGCAGGAGAATGTGGTTAGGAGGGAGAGATAGGTCAGCCATGGTTGAAAGGCATCACCCATTCCTTCTACACAGAGATGCTGCCTGTCCCGCTGAGTTACTCCAGCATCGTGTGTCTATCTTCAGTGTAAAGCAGCACCTGCAGTTCTTTCTTACACATATAAATAGCTTATTGAATAGATTTTGCAAAGTGAAGCTCCCTCTAAACACATCCAACAAAATGCCATCATCTCAACCTCAAAAGGGTTCAACCCATTATTTAGCAGTGTCAGATTTTCCATGTCTCATTCCTTCCATTCTGTGGTCTCGCTAAGTTTTTCTCTCTCTCAGACTTACAGTGTGCTATTATTGTGCCAACGTCTATGTACATGAGCTTGATTCTTATTGCCTGGGTGAATTTAAGATTCTTACTCACAGTGGGCAGGGGAATTTTCATGTCATTATTTTTTGGCTGAGTTAGTATTCATAGTCCCAAGAGTTTAAATGCTTAACTTGCTTTAGTATACAGTAATAAAAACAGAAGGAAAATATACATGGACTGTGGACATGGTTACATGAAAGTAAATTGCTAGTCAAAATTCTGACATTGTGAAAATGTTAAGATAAAAGTCATCTTAAAATAGCCAGTTAAATATATGGGGCTGCATTTATTATTGTTGGCAATCTTCCTTTTTAATCTTATTGCTCCATGTGTGCTGATTCCTCCCTTGCCTCCTGCAATTCTGACTAGACAATAAATCGTGCTATCATCGTGCCATGAATCGTGCATCATTATGCTATGAATGATAATAGGGTCCTATACCCCAAAAGCCTTTCCTATCCAAAGTCGGCACAGGGGCACAGCATTAGAGTTGTTGCCTTACAGTGCCAAAGACCCATGTTCAATCTTGACCACGGGTGCTGTCTGAACGGAGTTTGTACGTTCTCCCCATGACTTGCGTGGGATTTCTCCGAGATTTTCGGTTCCCTCCCACACTCGTACAGGTTTGTAGGGTAATTGGCTTGGTATAAATGTAAAACTGTCCCTAGTGTGTTTAGGGTAGTGTTAATATGCTGGACGGTGCAGACTCGGTGGGTTGAAGGGCCTGTTTCCGCACTGTATAACTAAACTAAACTAAACTAAACTAAACCTTTCCGTAACAGGGACCAGGAGAACTGTTGCACGTTCAGGTCAATAAACTATGAGGGACTGTTTAGAATATTGATAGGAATTCTGAAACGAGTTCAAAAGGTATAATAGCAGAACCAGGTGGACCAGTGATATGCAATTAGCAAGTTTAAACTTTTTTCTTATATGTCTGCATTTTAGTAGCTAGTGGGAAACAAATTTAATGGGGGTTTTGTTGGATTACATCATGTCGAAGCTTGGATTTTATGGTCTCAGCTCTGACATTGAAGAAAGCAGCCCATGAGGATTTATTACACGGACTTCCATTTTCTGTTTAATTGCTGTCAATATCTGATGGGTTTTAATTTAAAAAATCCTGATGAATAGGAACTGGAATGTCATAAAACCATCTTAACAATGAATTAGGTTGAGGAATTCTCACAGATAGCAATCTCAACAATATCAGTCTGAAGAAAAGTCCCGATCTGAAACATCGTCTGTTCATTCCCTCCATGGATGCTGCCCGGCCCGTTGTGTTCCTCCAGAGCTTTGTTTTTTTTTTTTGCTCTGCAGTTTTGTGTGTTTCACAGAGAGCACACCAGGAAATAAAAGGGGTAATTTTACAGGTTGGAACATTCACATACATCAAAAGTAATCTTCCTGAGAAATAAAAGAATGTATTTAGTTAAGAAAATTAGAGCCAAATATGTAAGTGGCTTTCGAAAAGCCAAAGAGTTTGCTGTACAGAAATGATATCATAGTACATCCTTAAAAGATAACCTACACCTTATGTGATGAAATGTAATGTTTTCTGTGCTTTACGTGTACAGTATGGCAAACTGCAGCATTGGAGTTTCATGTAAAACCTCAATACTGATGTAAGCCTTGTCATATAATCTCATTGAAAACTGATAGCGTTCCTGGTATCAGAATGGAACAGCACAGCAAAAATGAGGTCGGTCTCCATTATTTTACGGTATTTGTCAATAAACTAAACTCAATAAACTAAACACTGATTTGTGTGTTTTTGTAAAAAATGGGACAGGTTGGGAGATTCAATTGTTACAAATGAATAATACTGCAGTAGGCTTACAACATGTTATTTCAGACAATATTGTTATGTGAGAGTCAATATAAATGTTTAAAGAAAGAAAGTTTGAGAAATGGTGGTGATTGATATTGACTGCCAGGTCATGTCACTTAAAAGAAAAAAAAACCTTTTAATTGTTTCTGAATCTTTAACAACTCCTTTGAACAGCTTACATGGGCAACAGGATGAAAACATGAAAGGGTGGGATATATTTCTGTGGCTCCGGTTTCTCTGCAATCCTATGCCAAATCCCAGTGTCCTGGCATTTTAGTGTTTCTCCAGAAGGGGAGACAAAAGCTCTTATTATGATCAAGATAAAAAGATTCAAAGAGACATCTGAGACCACAGGAACACAAGAATACCTCTGAAAGGTTTAGCGAATTGGGAAGAAATTGAAATGATTTACAAATTTTCAAATAGATCTTCTCAATTACCAAATGTCCCAACTGTTGCAGCTCAGTAGATATTCTGCCCTCCTTCCTTCTCAAAGCAGGGTTACCAACCAGAAATGCATTTTATTTGGAATTTTATCGCCATGTGGTAATTTATTACCAGTTTAAGAAAATATGCAAGGCGCCTTAATTTTCACTTCCAAATGCCTCAAAATAAATAACGAATTTATAATTTTAAAAGTAAGTACATTGTATATAGGCTGCTTTTCAAACGTGCTTTCATTTTATGACATTAAAAACCCTTGTGTGTTTACCGGAGAGTAAATTAAACAAATGTAGAAGATATGTGAGAGATTGAACAGAAGCAGGTGTGAGGAGATATTTTTGAAGGTGACTTTTAAAAACCCAGTAAAGAGTTGCAAAATGTGCATGATTTATTGAGGGAGTTTCGGAGACAAAATGCTACCTAAGAAACAAAGCAAATAGATGAATCAGTAGGCCATTTGATCCAGGTTGTTATTCATATTGAACATGAATCCTGATGGTGATAGAAGAAAAGGGGGAAGGAATACCCAAGAGGTTGGAGCTGAATGACCAAGGGGCATTGGCTGGGAAATGCATTGCGATATTTATGGTAACACAGTGGCACAGTGGTAGAGTTGCTGCCTACAGCGCCCGATACCTGGGTTCAATCCTGTCTATGGGTGCTGTCTGTACGGAGTTTGCACAGGTCCCTGTGACCTCGTGAGTTTCCCTGGGTGCTCTGGTTTCCTCCCACATTCCAAAAACTTGCAGGTTAATTGACTTCAGTAAATATCTCTAGTGTGTAGGATAGGACCAGTGTACGGTGATTGTTGGTCTGTGTAGACTCGGTGGGCCGGAGATCCTGTTTCCATGCTGTAGCTCTAAACTAAACTAATACTTAAGGTGGTGAGAATCAATAAAGGAATGTATAACATTTTGTTTCTGAATTTTGTTATATTGGGAATTAAAATGTATTGCCTCATGAACTGTAAGCTAAGAGGAAGTGAATGAGGTTATGCAGGCATGCAGCCAGAATATTGAGATTTAATAGGTATTGAAGTATGACATTTGATATATTCAATCTGGATTAAATAAAGGATTTTTTTTTAGTTTAATTTAGTTTAGAGATACAGCGTGGAAATGGGCCCCTCGACCCACCAAGTCCGCACCGACCAGCGATTCCCACACATTAACACTATTCTACACATACTATGGACAATTTTACACTTATACCAAGCCAATTTACCTACATACTTGGACGTCTTTGGAGTGTGGGAGAAAACCAAAGATCTCGAACAAAACCCACGCGGTCACGGGGAAAGCATACAAACTCTGTATAGACAGCACCCGTAGCCGGGATCAAACCCGGGTCTCGGGTGTTGCAAGCGCTGTGAGGCAGCAACTCTACCGCTGTGCCACCGTGCCGCCAACTTAATATATTGATGTTTTCGGAAACGTGGTACTGATATGAATGCAGATGCAAATAATGTTACAAGGGTAGACAGGGACAGGCTCGGTGATAAAAAAATAATATACAGCTTCACGTTAAGCATGGAGTCAAGCAGGTTTATCTTCTGTTGAATTAACAGCCAATCTTTAGCTAGATAAACACCTTTCACAATACTTGAAAGTCCCAAATTTCTTTCCGGCTAATTAAATATTGTTAATGCATAGTCACTGTTACAACATAGGGAAATGTAACTCGTAATTTGCACAATTCCCCAAATGGAAATGAGATGTTTTAATGGTGTTTATTGAAAATGAGGAGACCCTAGCAGAATCAATTTTGCTTGTTTATCACCTGTTGCAGTAGGAATAGCACCTGCATTGCCTTAGATCCAAGGCTGACTCATCATTGTAGGTACACACTTGATGTGATCTACTTGGTTCAGTTTGGAGATACAACATGGATACATTCCCTTCAGCCAACTGAGTCCACACCAACCATTTATTACCCATTCACACTGTTTCTAAGTTATCCAACGTTCTTATCCACTCCCTGCACACAATAGGCAATTCTACAGAGGCAGATTAACCTACAAACCCACACATCTTTGGGATGTGGGAGGAAACCGGAGCAGCTGGGGGAGACACACATAATCACAGGAAGAACATGCAAACTCCACACAGACAGTATGTAAGGTCAGGGTCGAACCTGGGTGTCTGGCAGTGAGGCAACAACTCTAGCAGCAGTGCCACTGTGCTGCCTGAACGTATTACAATCAGGGTTTTACATAAACATTCAGGTGGCAACGTGGTACAGTCTAGTTTCTGTAATCTAGGCTCATGGACCAATGTCGTGCTGTTGAATTTATTGAGTGAGATGTTAAAGACAGGTTTGGTTTGCCTCTTATATATAAAGTTAATAGCCTTATGGTTGTGTGTGGAAAACAAGATGTATTTACATTTTGATGCCAACACTGCATCTTCAACCAAATCAGTTGAACCAGAAAATGCTGAAAATACCAAGGTCAAGTAATATCCTCAGAGAGACAAAAGCACTGTTAACAATGAAGATTTTTAATGGTTGTCAGAACTTATAAAGAGAGGGATTATTTTTCCTGGGCACGTCCCCAGTTCTTGCCTCGGGTCTCTGAGCATGACGCTGCGTCACTGGCCCTGCCTTGCTTGAGTATGTACGGTGCCACCTTGGGCACTGATGAAATAATGGACACAGTGGATTTCCGTAACTGGAGAAGTGTTTGGTCGTGAACAGAGGACAGATCCACAGAGGCATTCAGGAAATGGACAACCTGTGACGAGTAAGCAAGCATCGCATACATTCTGGTGAAGGCCACTGGGCAGACAGTGCACAATTGTACTGACACTCTATTCTGGAGCTCAGTGTATCATACTGAAAATATGCCTAAGTACAAGTGTAGAAGGTAGGGAGAGGTGGTTACTTTGTACCAACCTAAGCTACGCAGCGGACGATTTGTTATGATATCTGCACGACGGATTGTCATTTATTGTTTATGGACCAATAGTCTAATTTTTAATATTAGGAAAGTAGTTGAGCTGTCACTGCCATGCCCTTTAATAATAGGCTTTAAACTAGTTATCAAAATGCTATTCATCAGAGAAGGAATGAACTGCTACTAGGAACATCAATGTCTTTATTGCTCCTGTGACATGAAAGCGAAGTTGACAAGTTTGAGCATATGGGCCATTGAGTAAACTAACAAAAATAAACAGTACTATCAAAAACTGCTGTTCTTAAGGACTCATAGTTTCAAACCTCTCTTGAACAAGTCTTCCTATATATAATCCTACCATATAAATAGAATTAAGTAAGATTAAGTATCCGCTAGCACTTAACAACTTGACAGTGCCGAAAGTGAAATGTCACTGGGTGTGGATAGATGTGTCCTTAGTTGTAAAGGGGAGTAGAGATGGAATTCGTAGATAGTCTGGTCACATACTTTGAATCCTCTATAGAAATGGATGCATAGAAAATTGCAACTATTAGAAATATATATATATTTTAAAAGGATAAACTCAGCAAAACTAATGCAGTGCAGCTGCCGTTTATCCTGGATAAAAGATATTTAGTTTAGTTTAGAGATACAGCGCGGAAACAGACATTTCGGCCCACTGGGTCCTCGCAAACCTGTGATCCCCGCACATCAATACTATCCTACATCCACTAGAATTATTTGTTCATTTACCAAGCCAATTAACCTACAAACCTGTACGTCTTTGGAGTGTGGGTGGAAACCGAAGATCTCGGAGAAAACCTACGCAGGTCACAGGGAGAACATACAAACTACATACAGACAGCACCCGTTGTCAGGATCAAACCTGGGTCTCCGGCGCGGCATTCGCTGTAAGGCAACAACTTTACCGCTGCGCCACCATGACCGTGCATATTATGGAAGAACAGGAAAGATGCAAATTTCCTTGCAGAATATAGTAACTGTGGGTAGAGCATTGGAGAGGTCCAGAGGAGGTTTACAAGAATGATTCCAGGAATTATTGGGTTAGCATATGATGAACATTTGACAGCATTGAGCCTCTACTCACTGGAGTTTAGAAGGTTGAGGGAGGATCTCATTGAAACTTACAGAATAATGTAAGGCATGGATAGAGTGGATGTGGGAAGGATGTTTCCACTGGTGGGAGAGTCTAGGGCCAGAGGTCATAGCCACAGAATTAAAGGGTGCTCTTTTAGAAAGGAGATGGGAGGAACTTTTTTAGTCAGAGGGTAGTTAATCTGTGAAACTCATTGTCGTAGAGAGCTGTGGAGGCCAAGTCAGTGGATATTTTTAAGCAGAGATGGACAAATTCTTGATTAGAACAGGTGTCGAGGGTTATGGGGAGATGGCTGGAAAATGGGATTAGGAGGCACAGATCAGCCATGATTGAATGGCGGAGTAGATTCGATGGGCCGAATGGCTGAATTCTACTCCTATAACTTGTGAACTTGTGTGTGAACATAGGGGATGGCATCAGAATGGAAGGTATAGCTGTTCTTGTTCCTGCATTCATTCCTTAATTGTTCTCCATTGCCTATTCACTGCCATGTTTTAATATGAAGCTCCTTAATCTATCATCTCCACCTTAATAGCTTCCTTTGTTTAAAATATGGACCCACATTTTTTAGTGAAGTATTTCATTTTCCATCATAATGTTATGATCATTCTTCCCTTAAAAAAAAGCAGCACAGCGAGATTAGGAACTAGCCCTTTCTCTTTGCACAATGCTCAGTACAGATTAGTTTGTTCCCCAGTTGGCGCTGGTCTAAATGACCATTTCCAATTCATCCTCAAAAATAATATTGCCAATTTGACCAGTCTGCATGTAGATTAAAGTCACCCATTACAAATGGACTATCGGTTCACCTATGTTTTTAACTTATTTTCTCCTATCCCCTATGTTACTATTATTCTTGGAAATTGTTAGATAACTTCCACTGTTGCATTCTGCCTAGTGATGCCTTAGTTCCACCCAGATTCTAATCATGATTTTCTAAATCAATATTCCTTCTCACTCGCTGGGTTTTCATTCTTCACCAACTCACCTATTCCTATCTCCCTTTCCTTTCCTAAACACTGAAAATCCTTGAATAATCTGCTCTTGGTCTTGCCTCTGTAATAGCAATCATATCACATCTGTTTACATATGTCTGTGCTGCTACTTGTTGTGCTGTGCTGCTTTGTTGATTTTAGCTCCTCTGCATTCAACACTATTGTGCCAGAGCTACTACACTCCAAACGTTCCGAGTTGACTGTGCCTGAACCCCTCTGTCGGTGGATCACCAGCTTCCTGACAGACAGGAAGCAGCATGTGAGTCTGGGAAAGCATATCTCGGACTCGCAAACACTCAGCATAGGAGCACCGTAAGGCTGCGTACTCTCCCCTCTCCTCTACTCCCTCAACACCAATGACTGCACCTCAACAGACTCCTCTGTCAAGCTTCTCAAGTTTGAGGATGACACAACCCTGATTGGACTGATCCAGGATGGGGAGGAATCTGCCTACAGACAGGAAGTGTCATAGCTGGCATCCTGGTGCCATTGCAACAACCTGGAGCTCAATGCGCTTAAGACAGTGGAATTGATTGTAGACTTTAGGAGAGCTCCCCCTCCCCTCACCCCATTCACCATCAACAACACCACAATCACATCTGTGGAGTATTTTAAATTCCTGGGAACCATCATCTCCAAGGACCTTAAGTTGGGGGCTACCATCGACTCCACAGTCAAAAAGGTACAACAGAGGATGTACTTCCTACGGCAGCTGAGTAAACACAATCTGCCACAGGCAATGATGGTCCAATTCTACACGGCCATCGTAGAGCCTGTCCTCACCTTCCCCATCATGCTCTGGTTTGGCTCAGCCACCAAGCACGACATCCAGAGGCTGCAGCGAATCGTCTGATCAACCGAGAAGGTTATTGGCTGCAACCTTCCCTCCATTGATGAACTGTACACTGCAAGGGCCAGGAAGCGTGCGGGTAAGATCATCTCTGACCCCTCTCACCCTGGCCACAAGCTCTTTGAATCACTTTCCCTCTGGAAGGTGACAAAGCTGCCACAGCCAGACATAAAAACAGCTTTTTTCCATGAGTTTTCCATAACTCTACTCAATAACATAAAATCTGTAGCCTCCTTATTTTATTTAATCCACATGTTTAATCATCAATGTTTTATTATTAATGTTTAATGTTTTATGTGTCATTCCTAACTGTCATTGTATGTCGTGTTGTCACTTGCATCAAGGCAAATTCCTTGTATGTGAATACTTGGCCAATAAACGTATTCATTCATTTATACTTCATCGACCTATTTTAAATGCTTTGGACATTACAATGAAGCATCTATAGATTTGTCTTTTTAATACTTTTAAACATCGTAACATTTTGCCTCTATGCTCTTTCTCTTCATGAACCAATTTAGTTAATGATAAACTAAATTCTTTCCAGCACTTGTTTCTTTTTTCTCTCTGTAGTGTTTAGTTTTCCTCCACCAAGACCTTCTCCGCTCCCTTATATTTAGTATGAAGCTTGGCTGGATTTCCAGAGTAGCATAAAACCTTCAAAAATGACCTTGTGAGTTTGGGTTATTAATCTGAGCACATCAAGGCACAGACTCTATATTACTGAGATCACTAAATTAATCCTCCTTAGTTCACTCCTTCCTAAGTGCATTGTGAAGTGTGTCATGCTCAAATGTAATGCACCATGCGATCTAATTACCCCCTTATTTTAGATCTCGAACCAGTTGCAGCATTTTGCAATGTTGGCCCAGCTCGCAGTTATGGCTCAGGTTGACTGTCTCTAATGTCAGAAATGTTTAGTTCTTGAATTTGTTTTAATTTGTAGTTTCGGTATTTCAGCAAAGTCTTCCACTCGATTAGGTTAATGGAAGTTTCACATTAAATTCCAAAACCAATAAAATATTCCCTCTCATGTCTGACCAATTATTTTCTAAGTTACAATCCTGTTCTTTGAGATTTCTGTGAGATCAGTTCCTAGTTTTGATGCCAGAATAAACCCCACCCTGTTATTCACAGTTTTGTTTTGGAATCAGTGCTGTTTTTTTTAATTTTGTGTCTCATGACAACTTTTACCAAATTTAAGTTTCTTCAACCATATATATCATTGAATATCCTTCTTGAAATTGTCGTGCTATAATCATATCCTTTCAACGTGGAGCTACTACAAGGTACCCATTACTAAAGGCGCGTAATTACAGTATTTATTTTCTAATAGGCAGGTTCCAGAAACCATGTGGATTTCATTTTATGACAAAAGTACAAAAAATAAGGATGAAGTTATCTCGGTAAAATAGAGATGGAATTCA
Organism: Leucoraja erinaceus; assembly: GCF_028641065.1. Taxonomy (NCBI): domain Eukaryota; kingdom Metazoa; phylum Chordata; class Chondrichthyes; order Rajiformes; family Rajidae; genus Leucoraja; species Leucoraja erinaceus. Next base: position 15,646,085 of record NC_073380.1, on the reverse strand, counting down.
CTCTGTGCACCCTGTCCGAATGTCCTCAAATTAATAATCCAAGGTCCCTGTGGCTGAAGCAAAATTCTGTGGATGCCAGAGAGCTCAAACAAAAGCAGTTAATGCTGGAAATGGTATCTGTGGAGAAAGAGAAATAGAATAAACATTTTAGATCAAAGTCCTTCATCACAACTCCCCCTCATTACTCTTTTGTTGTAATAACCGCTGGTGAGAAAGCCATTCATCTTTGGCCAAAAATTATAATGATGAATAGACCTTGATAATGTGATGATTAGTGTCCCAATAGTTACCTCTATCACCTGCTCAGATAAAAAATATATATAATTGAAGGCAGTAGAGTTCAAATAAGCCTGCAAGACATGCACTATTACTGCTGGCAGAGGAGCGAGAAAGCCAGGTCGATGCAGTTTCAAAAGCAATAGTATTCTCTTCAGAAGGAATAATTCAATAGGTTTGTAAGAGGCACACTGACTGAGTGTGAGATGGTCCGTTCCATACAGGTGCATTGCTAATCATTGATCTTGGGCAATAAGAAGAAAGGTTCAGTGACTGAAGAACATTTCAGCTGCTGTGAGGTTATATAATATCTTGCAGATGGTTTTAAATAAACATTTCCACTATTAATTGCATTACTTGATTATATAATTTTTAGTTGATTATTTTACACATAATTCAGTGAAGATTCTGTGAATAATTAATTCAACATAAGATGAACACTTGCCCAAATTTTTTTTAAAAACTGCAATTAGAACATAAAACAAGACAGCACAAGAACAGGCCCTTCGGTTCACAAATGTCTGTGCCGTACATGATGCCAAGACCATCGAAGGATATTATTGCCATAGAGGGAGTGCAGAGAAGGTTCACCAGACTGATTCCTGGGATGTCAGGACTTTCTTAAGAAGAAAGACTGGATAGACTCGGATTGTACTTGCTAGAATTTAGGAGATTGAGGGGGGATCTTATAGAAACTTACAAAATTCTTAAGGGATTGGACAGGCTAGATGCAGGCTGATTGTTCCCGATGTTGGGGAAGTCCAGGACAAGGGGTCACAGCTTAAGGATAGAGGGGAAATCCTTTAGAACCGAGATGAGAAAAACATTTTTCATGCATAGAGTGGTGAATCTCTGGAACTCTCTGCCACAGAAGGTAGTTGAGGCCAGTTCATTGGCTATATTTAAGAGGGAGTTAGATGTGGCCCTTGTGGCTAGAGGGATCAGGGGGTATGGAGAGAAGGCAGGTACGGGATACTGAGTTGGATGATCAGCCATGATCATATTGAATGGCAATGCAGGCTCGAAGGGCCGAATAGCCTACTTCTGCACTTATTTTCTATGTTTCTATGTTTCTATCTTTATCTACCTGCACAAAATCCATGCCTCATCATTCCCTGCACATCCATATGCTTATCAAAAGTTTCTTAAATGCCACTATTGTATCGACCCCCGCAACCATCACATGGCAGTGTGTTCCAGGCATTCACTTCGCTCTGCGTAAAATACTTGCCCCACACATCTCCTTTCAACTTTGCCCCTCTCGTCTTAAAGCTATACCCTCTCGCATTTGATTTTTCCATCCTGGGAAAAGGTTTCTAACTGCCTACCTTATCTATGCCTCCCATAATTTTACATACTTTTATCAGGTATCTCTGCAGCCTCTGGCGTTCCAGAGAAAATAATCCAAGTCTGTCCAACTGCTCCTTGTAGCGCCCCTTAATCCAGGTATCGACCGCCTCTACATCTTTTCCAAAGCCGCCATGTTGTTCCTGTAATGGGGTAACCAGAACTGCACACGATACTCCAAATGCAGCCAAACCAAAGTCCTATAAAGTTGCGCCATGACTTCCTAACTTATACTCAGTACCCTTATCTATTAGAGCAAGCATTCACTGTCTTCAACTCCACCAATCTGGAAACTTACTAACTAACCCATGTGCATTTTCATCCAAGTCATTTTTATGTATCACAAATAATAGAGGTCCCAACACAGATCCCTGCAACCACCACTGGTAACAGACCTCCAGCCAGAATAACACCATTCCACCACCACCCCTCAGTTTTCTATGATCAAGACAGCTTTGAATTGAAACTACCAGACCACTGTATATCGCATGCATCTTAATCTTCTGGATCAACCCACCATGAGGGACCTCGTCAAGAGCTTTGTAGGCAACATCCACTGCCCTATCCTCATCAACCACCTTCGTACCAACCTTGTTATAATCCATTTTCATACAATAGCTCAATGACTTCCCTGCAAAAGGAAACAAAATGCAGCTTTATAGATAACAAGAACATAGCAAACATAATAAATGTGTACAG